>NW_016107525.1:567867-611594 GCF_001604975.1 Cebus imitator
AAGGAAGGAAAGAAGGAAGGAAGGAGGGAGGGAAGGAGGGAAGAAAGAGAAAGAAGGAAGGAAGGAAGGAAGGAAGGAAGGAAGGAAGGAAGGAAGGAAGGAAGGAAGGAAGGAAGGAAAGAGAGAGAGAGAGAAAGAAAAGGAAGGAAGGAGAGAAAAAGAAACCATATTTCTTAAGGAAGTTATTAATGCTCATTAGGTTATATCCAATTATAGAGAGATATCCCATTTTAGTTTGTATATTATTTTTATAAAAACATACATATTTTTTCCCACTTAAATATATATGTGAGCCTTCTAACTACCTACTAATTTCAATTGCTAGAGCATTCTTCTAGGAGTTTTAAAATGCCTTCCTTCAATATAGTTACAACACAATCCTGATATTTAAATACCCCATTCAACTAGTAAGATGTTGCCTTACTAATAGTGTCAGAAGTATCTATATCATAGCTCTTAAAATCACTTAAATATTTGTGTTTAATCCCTATCCTGTATGTACTGTCTTCATCTGTTTTGGGCATATGGTAAAACAAACAACCCAAGGGTTACTATATGCCCTTATTTATTGGGGAAGTTTCCTGGTAACTCATTTTATCTGGATATAATTTTTAATAATGCTCCTCTCATTCTCAAAAGTATTTTTGTTTAGAGGATGATTTATATGCTTACTCTAAAAGTAGAAGGATCTTGGATAGTCCTATATACCATAAAATTATCTGTGGTGCCTAATTTTTCTTCTTCTGTCTCTAGGCACTTTAAGGTCCCAGTAATTGAACTATCTAGTCAATTATTACTGATTTTTTTTCCATCTCACTTAGTATTATTAAAGTGAAATCAGATTAAAATACTTAAATATTTCTTCCAAGCTTTCATCTTGACTTATGTGATGTTCAATGCAAAAGGAGCATTATGAACAATAAGAGGGTAGTTTCTAAATGGTTGTTCCATTTATTGAATGTCTCAAAGGGAAATAAGCTACTTGGAAAGATTTCAATACAGTGTTTTTCTCAGAAGGACTTTTTCTATCAAGTGGATATAAATGTTATTCATGTGACTTGTGTCAGTCATGTTCTTTTGATGAGGAAAAAAATGTCGGTCATGAAGTTGTAAAAAGAAAAAAGTAATTAATGACATATGCATATATTAACTAATCTTAAGGAGGACTCTTTTTCATATCTCTTATAATGAATTGCTTGGCATCTCCTGGGACTTGGGGCCAGATAGAAACCAAAATTGTATTGAGTTAGTATCAAGCATCCGTAATTGGGAAACTATCAGAAAGACATTTGCAGAATGTAAGGGTAATTTAGCAGGCGAACAAGAGACTAAGTAGCTCTTGAGGCAGTCCCTGAAGTTATAACATAGAAAGACAATGGGGGTCTGAAACTGCAAATACTGTGGGTTTGAGAAATACAATATGAGGCCCAAGTAGCTTGCCCAATTCTGCAGAACTCTATCCTTGCATAAGTTACTTTTCTTGGGCCTTTTTTGCAGACGTAGTGGCTTTATCTTAATACCTCATAAATAAATGTGCCACCTGGAATCGCACCAGATAACATCTAAGACTATCTTTTTACTCTGAATAACATGTTAAAAGTTACTGGAATTACTCCTTATGAGGTATATTTTTCTCCTTGAAATTTTAGAGGTTGCCTTTTCTTTGCAAACCAACTGCTTTGGGGACAATTTGGATCTCTGTTTTGATTTAAGTAAATTTTCAGTTTTGTTCTCCATAACATAAAGATAATTTATATGGAAGGTGTCATCAAAAGCAGTTTATGTGTTAGAAATGATTTTAAAAGTCAATGTTTCTACTCAGTTTTAAATAAAATAATTTATATGGCTTTAGCTTGTCTTTTAACATTAGTATTTATATCCATTTCTGAAAAGTGTGTAATTTCTAAAATCTGCATGCTTAATCCTGACATTTAATTATTTTATATTCTTTTTTTTTTTTAGTTTTAGGAAAGGTGTGAATTTGGGCTGTAAAATATAGTGTCAATGTTTATAAGAAAAAATAGTGAGCTATCTGAGGCTACAATGCAATAATCCTAGGTCTACCAAATGTCACTGACAGAAGGCAGGCTCATCTAGAACTTTTGCCTGTCATCATTATGTAAAGAGCCAAAAATCAGAAATATAAGGGTATTGGAAATTCTAGGCAAGACAACCATAAAAGAGAAATAAATAAAGGGCACTCAAATAGAGAAAATGTCAAACTATCCCTGTTTGCAGAAAGCATGGTCCTATATCTAGAAAACCTCATCATCTCAGCCAAAAGCTTCTTAAGCTGATAAAACAATTCAGTAAAGTCTCAGCATACAAAATCAATGTGCAAATATCACTAGCATTCCTATACACCAACAACAGTCAAGCTGAATGCCAAATCAAAAAGGCAATTCCACTGACAATTGACACAGAAAGAATAAATACCTAATACAGCCAACTAGGGAGGTGAAGATCTCTATAAGGAGAACTACAAACTACTGCTCAAAGAAATTAGAGATAACACAAACAAATGAAAAACATTCCATACTCATGGATAGGAAGAATCAATATCATTAAAATGGCCATACTGACCAAAGCAATTTATAGATTCAATGCTATTTCCATTAAACTACCATTGACCTTCTTCACAGAACTAGGAAAAACTATTTAAAATTCATATGGAACCAAAAAGAGCCCACATAGCCAATGAAATCCTAAGCAAGAAGAACAAAGCTGGAGATATCATGCTACCCAACTTTAAAACTATGCTACAGGGCTACAGTAACTAAAAAAGTATGGCACCGGTACAAAACCTGACACATAAACCAATGGAACCCAGAAATAAAACTCCACACCTACAACTATCTGATTTTTCACAAACCTGACAAAAACAAGCAATGGGGAAAGGATTCTGTATTCAGTAAATGATGCTGGGATAACTAGCTAGCTATACGCAGAAAATTGAAACTGGTCCCCTTCCTTACACCATAAACAAAAATTAACTCAAGATGGATTAAGACTTAAATATAAAACTCAAAACTATTAAAACCCTGGAAGACAACCTAGGCAATAACATTTAGGACACAGGCATGAAAAAATATTTTATGATGAATATGTCAAAAGCAATTGCAACAAAAGAAAAAAAATTGACAGATGGGATCTAATTAAACTAAAGAGTTTCTGCAAAGCAAAGGAGACTATCACAACACAATGAACAGACAACCTACAGAATGCAAGAAAATTTTTGCAAACTATGCATGTGACAAAGGTCTAATATACAGCATCTATGAACTTAAACATGTTTACAAGAGAAAAACAAACATCTCCATAAAAAAGTGGGCAAGGACATAAATAGACACTTTTCAAAAGAAGACATATATGTGGCCAACAATCATATGAAAAAAAGCTCAACATCACTAATTCATTAGAGGAATGGAAATCAAAACCACAATGAGATACCATTTAATACCAATCAGAATGGCTATTATTAAAAAGTCAAAAAATAACAGATGTTGGTGAGGTTGTGGAGAAAAAAAGGAATCCTTATACACTGTTGGTGGAACTGTAAATTATTTCAGCCATTGTGGAAGAAAGTGTGGCAATTCCTCAAAGACCTAAAGACAGAAATACCATTCGACCCAGCAATTCCATTACCGGGTATATACCCAAACGAATATAAGTCATTGTATTATAAATACATATGCACGCATATGTTCATTGCAGTACTACTCACAATAGCAAAGACATGGAAGCAACCTACATGTCGATCAATGATAGACTAGATAAAAGTTATGGTTTATAAACACCAGAGAATACTATGCAGCCATAAAAAATAATTAGATTATGTCTTTTGCGGGGGCATAGATGGAGCTGGAGGCCATCATCCCTAGCAAACTAGCACAGGAACAGAAAACCAAATACTGCATGTTCTCACTTATAAGTGGAAGCTAAATGATGAGAACGTAGACACATATAGAAGGGAGCAACACACACGGGGGCCTTTCACAGAGTGGAGTGTCAGAGACAGATTAGGAAACACAACTAATGGGTACTAGGCTTAATACCTAGGTGATGAAATAATGTGTACAATAAAGCCCCGTGACACAAGTTTACACAAACTTGCACTTGCAACCCTGAACTTAAAATGAAAGGTAAAAAAAAAAAAAAAAGAGAGAGAGAGAGCTTAGACTCAGCCTTTTTTTTAGTTGCCATCCAAAAGTGAATAACTCAAAAGTCAGCCTAGTTTGAACCTTCTCTGAAAAGGCCTTTCATTCAGGCTTAACAGTTCTTGCCTCTGTACTTCCTCCCCAGCCAATATAAGAAAGGATTTTGATGATGGCCTGCACAGAAAAGGGACTGTGGTTTTTTTCCACTATAGATGAGGGAACTATTGAAGGATAGGGTAGAGCCAGACAGGTTTCTCCATGGTCTCAACAGACAGACCTGAAGTATCAGAAAGCCAGAGTAAGTACCAGAGCCTCAGTGTACTTGAAATTCAGTGGAAGGCAGGTCTTAAATTCCATTCAAGAAAGTTTAATTATAGGGCTTTAAAAAAAAGTCGTTGTTCCAGAATGGGTTCAAATTTCTGTCATCCCCTTGCAGGAACACAAAGGAGAGCTTGATTATATGCTTTGTTGACATTTTGCTTGCTATGTAAGGAATAACATCAGAGCTAAAAAATATCTTTCAAACAATGTCTAACCCCTTTATTTGTCAGAAGGAAGACTACTTAGAGAAGATATGTGAGTTATAAAAAACTCACAGAAATGAGGTTTGATATACAGAAAGCTCATAGAGGAATCATGATACACAGAACACTCATAGAGGAACCAGAATTGGAATCCAAGCATCCTGCTCACATGCAGTGCTCTTTCCATCAAACCACAAATTGTAAATGTTCTGAGACTCATTAAAGCTGTACTAAATATGCATTTGCCATTTGTAAATTATCTGGGTTTTTCTTTGTTAACAGCAACTCAGGACTGTGATTTCAAAGGCAATCCCACTTTTATTTTTGAATTTGCATTGATTTGTTTGCTTTTATTTGTAAAGAAGACAGCATTCAATCAAAATGCTTAACTCCAATCACAGAGATGCATGCTTACTTATTCCAGTGAATGGAAAAGGAAAACACACAAAAGAAAATGATTCCATGATGTAAAGTTGCACTGTCCTCTTTTCTTCTCAGATTAATGCTCTCTGACATGAACATTGCAATTTACTGCATCATGGAGAAAATATAAACAGACAGCTTTTCTGAAAAACAAACCAGTTTTTAGGAATATACCTAAAATAAAAAGGAGAATGTAGATGGGTCTTCTGGTCAGGCACGTGGAAAATGCTTTTTATTCGGCAGCATTTATCCAGAGGCAAAAAGATTTGATGACCAATTGTTTTGCTATTTGTGTAACTGTGCTTCTTTCTTTTGTTTTTCCCCACTTTATTTTCTCCTTGCTACATTCTACTCATATTTTCCAAACTACCTATTCTGCTACTTCACCCGATGCAAGCTCTTAATTGAAAACAAAAAATTCAGGCCTTGAATTCTTTTTACCACTCTTTCCATCTCCATCCTTCTCAATATTTACTAAATCAAAAGAATGATGCAAATGGTGTATGTGGATGTTTCCAAGGAATGTGAACAAGATGGACCAAATTGTGAGATTGATGTTAGGACACAGGACGATTCACAGCTGGCTGAACAATAAAACTCAAAGAGTTTCAGTTAAACAAGCAAATGTCAACTTAGAGATCTCTAGTGGAACACCAGAGGAATCTGTCATTAGTCATCCTGTTTTTTGATATTTGGGAATGGCCTTCCAGACTATGAACACTATGAAGTGCTAGACTTTCAGTCAGTGTTTGGCATAAATTACAAAGTCAAAAAATATTTTTTAAGAATCAATGACCAGGATGAGCATATTGATAATATGCCGATCAAGTCCATAGAATCAGGAATTGAAAAAGCAATCTCAACATATTATTGATGACCTTAGCAATGAACCAGATCTACTAAGAACCTGGCTACAGACATATCACAATTCCTCAGATATTACAAAGGGGAAGTGTGGTTTAAGGGCAGACTGTATTTAATGTATTTTTTTAAAAACTCTCAGATAAAGCCAGATCAAAATGTTATAAGAGCATGATAGAACTGCCAATTAAGCCAATATTATCTTAAACTGCACTAAAAAATTAGGATCCTGAGCTGGGGAATTGAACTCCTAGTCCAGTTTCCAGCAGAACACCCACATTGGCTAAAATCAGTTTTACTAATGGTCCAATATCCAATTTCAGTTTGACTAAAATGGAACTTGCTTTGAAGTGATTTGGCATCCATTCAGAGATACTAAAAATAAAATTATATTAAAATTAAGGGATAGGGGCTTTAGACAAACCAGCCAAAAATGTCCTAAGTAAACAAAAGAAGACACCCACTAGAAAAACAAATCATCTCATCATTCATAATACACACCACATTTAAGAACTACCATTAAAAACATAAAATTGTGTCTGAAATACACCTTTACATATTAAATTTGGAATACCTAAAATTCCAGAAATTTAGAATACCTAAAATTCCAGATAAAAGCAAATGCAACATGATATGAGTGCAAAAGCACTTAGAAAAGCATTGCAGATCAGAGGAAAGTTGCAAATAATATTAAACTTAGTCTACATTGACACAATTACAGCTGAACCATTGTACGCTAATTCACCCTTAACCATGGGCAATATGTTCCAGCACCCATATTAGATGCCTGAAATTATGGATAGTTTTTAGCTACATAAATATAATATATAATATATGTATTATATACATATGTGTATTATTTACATATATATTTTATATATAATATACATATACATTATATACATATGTGTATAATATATATTTAGTATATAATATACATATAGAAAATATATAATATATATTTCTATACATACCAATTATGAAGTTTAATTTACAAATTAAGCACAGTAAGAGATTAACAATAACTAAAAATAAATTAGAACAATTAACATACTGTAATGAAAGTTATGTGAATGTGGTCTCTCTCTCTCTTTCTCCATTTCTCTTTCTTTCTCTCTCTCTCACAAAAAAATCTTATTGCCCCATACCACAAGTAAAGAAAACCACAGAAAGTGAAATTGTGGATAAAAGAAGACTATCTTACGTGTGGTTCCCTACTCACCATGGTTCGATTTACAATTTTTCAATGTTACAATGGTGGGAAAGCAATACGCATTCATTATGCTCCTTGACTTATAATGGGGTTTGACTTAACGGTATTTTCAGTTTATGATGGGTTTATCAGGTTGTAATGCTATGGTAATTCAAGGAGCACCTGTATTCAGCTCTGAATGCCAACTGAGAAAATGCAACATATTGACAGAGGAGAAACAAGGATGGCTGGAAGACTTGAAACCATGTCATTTTAGGAAGACATGAGGCAACTCCAGATTATTTGCATGGAAAAAAAAGAAGACTCATGTTGGACACAATATTTGACTTTAAATAATTAAAAGTACTTATACTTATTCTGTTGGCTACAGGAATCCTACCTAAAATTTAAAAAATTGTTGGTACAAAGATGTAAATCTGGGCTAAAGATATGATGAAAGGCTTGGCCAGTTATAGTTTTAAAAATTTGTAATGGTTAACTTGAAATTACATTATTAAGACTGTTTTGCAGGTAACTGTTTACATGTTTAATGTATCATCAAGGTTATTTACAAATAAACTATACGACTACAATTTAGGAATATTCTACTGAGAGTTGAGACTTTGAATTTCTATCCTAGGCTTAGTATTAACATCTTTCTCTCTGCAAATTCTCTCCACCCATAATGGCTGCTATGACTGTTATTTTCCTGATTCTTTTTTAAAAATAAAGTCTTATGAACTGTAACTTGATTTTTATTTGGAGATTAAGATTCTGCAATTTTAAGCTAGGCAGAACACAAGAAGCTGATAGCAAGAAACAGAATTATTTCCCATAAAACCCATGATATAATGTCCTTTATCTACTTGTGTCAAATTTTCACAGTCTTATTTACTTATTGTCTTATCCAAATGCAACAGAAATAGTATATGAGAAGTGTAAAATATGGGTGCATTATAGGCACATTGATCTCAGTGAAACCTGATGTAACAGCTCACAACCCTGAGAGACGTGATAACCATCGATAGCAAGCTGGAGCATAAAGACAATGGCTTTGCTTACCTTTTGGGCAAACAACCCCACAGTCTCAGTAGCATCTCCAAGCGTCACTCTTTTTCAGCAACAACAACAAAAAAATGATCATTATGTATAGTAATCAGTAATTATCAAAGGAAATAGTCCTATTAAACTATCTAATGGATAATGTCCTTAAGGAGTTAGAGAAATGTTTTATTTGTTCTAGAATTTTTTTTAAAACATAGTTTATATTTTAAGAGTCAAACCAATAGAGAGATTAACATCAGTTATGTAGTCATTTATGTAAAGTGTACCCACGTCTAGAGATGTCAGATAAGCTTCCCTATACTTGATCCTGTATTTCACTTTTCAACCTTGTTTCCTTTGGGCTTATATAATTAACAACATTAGCTGTTTCTAGGCAATTGGCATTATTCCACTTTCTACCCTAGGGATTCACAATTGTTACTAATTAATCATATGGGGTAAGGGTGGGTAAGATAGGAATAACCTCACACATCAATAATAACATCAAAATATTCCTGGACATGGGACATTAGAACCAAATACCAAGTAAACAAAATGTTTATTCGCTAAGCTAAACTATTCAAGGAATGTTTACTTCTCCCCTGAACAGTGTTATTTAATGTTCACAGGTTTTTTAAAAATATTGTTGCCTTTTCAATATTTAATCATTTAAATACTAGTCAATTACATTACATTTGGGCATTACCTGATTTAACTAATAACTACCACCCAGAAAAATGGCTTGTAAAGCAAATTTGTGTAAAACAAGTTATTTTTCTATCAACCTTCATAATAATTTAAGAAATGAAGAAATGTGTCCCTGAACTTTTGCAGTTTCAGTTTTTTTTCCTGTTCCTGCCTAAATGTGATTATAGCACAAGAGGGGTACAGTTACTCCACTAACTCAAAACATCTGCCACCTGCCTGAAGCCATGGCTTGATTCAAGCATGGAATACAGGAACTCCTGCTCTTTCCACCTTGCTTTAGTTTCAAATGTTTGCCTCATGCAGACAACTTCTCATCCCCCATTGCCACAGCCTAGATTTGATGTCACATCCAGGATCAAGCTGTGGGAGATACGAGTAGCAGCTGGTCACATCCTGCTGTTTCTGTGGCAAGGTACAGACAACTGGAGAACTCATTTTGTATATGCTCTCGGAAACAGTTTGTCTGCTGGCAAATTTTGGTTCATGTGAGATTTCTGGAAGCATATATTGAATTTATTCCCTACTTTTCTGTTATGGTAAATGTCTAGTTGGTGAAACCCCATGTAATGGGGTACACCTGCACTGTTGAATCAAGAAGCTGTGAAGCTGCACAATAAAATGAACAGTTGGCATTTGGTGTCAGGACACGTTACCGCATTTACAAATTCACTCCATAAATCTACAGACTTTTAATATTTCTTTTTGTTTGCTTGTATGTGTACATTATATACCCAGCTAAGAAATTATCACATCTCCTGGTTGCTTCACACCATGACTCAGTGTTTAGGCAGCACTGAATCAGCATTCGAGAAGATGCTGTTACTGAAAGCTTTGTCCTTGAGCTAAAATGTACAATTAAAGCCCTGACTACTTTGTACTCACTAATTATCTAGTGCGACTTTTTCAATGATATGGACATCAATTAGCTGCAGTGTCTTAAACTAATTTTAAATTAGGTAATTACATTGTATACCCTGCAATTTCTGCTGGGAAACACGTTCTTTACTTCCTGTCTCTAACTGATGGCCAGCTGTTAAATAGCTTCCAAGTTTTCTCTAGAGATGGTAACACATCAGAAATGCATCCTTTATAGGATTTTTTCAGAATGTTCAAGATGAAAGGAACCATGCAAATGGTACTGTTATTGTTTATTATTATTATCAGTAACAACTTTTTTCACAGCAGCATTGCGTTGGTAATTTGGAGGCAAATGACACAATTATAAGATAAGCCTCAGGAAATTTTGTTAGATGAATTTTTGCCTTAAAAACTACTTGCATCACTTTAATACTTCCCAAGTTCTTACTAAATGCATATGTGTTAGCAGAAAAGAATTTTAAGCTTATCCCGATTTGAGATTTTGTCCAAGTATGAGTGAGGCCAAGGAGAAGAGGAAAAAGTAAACTGAAGCCTATTTTGAAAAACATTAGAAATAATCTTCAAAGTGTTGAGTACTCTAAAGGATAAAATGTACACTAGTGATGAACATAAAAGGTAATGTGGGAATTTCTTTTGTGAGCTATCCATGTCTCCTCAATCATGAAAATAAATCCTTTCAGCAGATGTCAGCTATTAGACATTCTGAGTAGATTTCTCCTCCCCAAAAGTTCAAGTGCAAAAAGCCACATTTAATTAGATCTCAAAATTTTAAACCATAAATAGGCACTAATCGATTTATTATAACTCAGTTTTTACTGAGTTATAATACATATACATTCCAAAAATTTAGGAATATATATAGTATTATGTGTTTGCATATAGAAAATCTGAGTCTATAAATATGAAACGTCTGAGTTACTTTGTGTATAGAAATTGTGCTGGTCATGTCAGATATTTTGGTAGTTGTCGAGGTTGAAACAACTTCTATTAAACAAGTTGCACATTAATGGAATCCATGTTATCTCTTTTTAAGTCGCATTATCACAGTAAGTACATAAGATACTCAGAGAGGGGAGGCATTCAAAATTTAGTAAGTCTAATCATCTATCCTCTGAATCTACTGGTCTGAGACAGCACTGTGGCTAGACAGTTCCCCTCTGTGACTCATTCTTTTAAGACTAACACTATAGTCACAAAAGTCCCTAGTTCTCTTAATAATCCTTTGTAGATTTAAAACCCATTTTAAAAAGTATGTCTTGCATGAGATTAGCATGTTTATGCTCTTTTAGTAAAGAGACCATGCCTTATTCATGTTTGTAGCCACTACTCCTTGTAGAGCAGTGCACTACAAGAGCTCAATTAAAAACTGCTGAAAGAAAAACGTAATGGTTTTTTTTCTTTTTTTAGTCTTTACCATTTCTTGAAATATAACAACTTATATGATTAACTTTATAATAGCATTTCCTTTAATTCATCCTAAAACTTGTGTCTTTATTATTTCAGAAGCTACCTCTTGTCACTCTGGAATTTTATGAATGCATCTGTGGTCATTCAAGTTATTTATTTGCTTAACAACTATTTATCTACCCTCTCCTGCATATAAGGTCTGTGGAGATAGAAACATGAAAAAGCCAGGACCCTAAAAGAGCTTCCTTTCTACTGGAGAAAAATAAAACAGTGAAAAGTCACAAGTTCCCTAATAAACACAGAAAAAGAGAGAAACATGATGTGTGGGAGATGAATTAAGTAGAAAACTCTCCAGCTTATAATTAATTGCAAAATGAAACTTTCTTTTGTTTAGGAGGAATCCCTTTAAAATCTTGTCCTAATGCCATGGATTGGTTTGTCATCTTTTAATCCCTTTGTTAAACTATTTCTGATTCACAAAGCTATTTACTTTTTTAGGTAAACTTGACCTGCTCAGAGAGACTGCCTTATTCAATGGTTACTGTGTGATGTGACGCCAAGTACTGATATGTTAAGTGTTCTTAGGAAAAACTTGTCTCCCCCAAGGTACTGCATAAAAACTTTGTACCACTCACATCACTTATAAAATTACTTTGTAATTCCAAAATTATTCTTAAAAATACCTTATGTATAGACACAGTTACCAGTCAAAACTAAAGATAAATTCCTAATCAAACTTGTTTCTTAAGAAAAGGACTATCTTTCAGATCACCTTAATTTGGTTTTAAAATAAGTTGTGGAGGGACAGGTCAAGTCATTGGCTAACGTGCTATTTCTGAGCTAATGAGAAATGTCTCTCGTGTTTCCATTTATTCCAAATTATTATGGTAAGAAAAGGGCAAGCACCAGCAATCATTAGTCAATCCAATAAAAGAAATCAAACCTCACTACAACTGAATGACAAGATACTGTTGTCCATTTCTTTCCTGAAATCCATTAACCTCTACTTTATATGAAACCTCTCATAGAATTTATTTTTATCTAAATACACATTTCTTTCATTATCATTTACTTGCACCGCACACTGCATTAAATGTACTCTGCACACATGAAGAAGTTAGGTGGCCCAGAAGTTAAATAGCTATCTGTCGTGTGATAACATAACATCTCTTTGAAAAAGAAAGAGATCATTGATAACATAATCTGAGATTCAGGAAGACAGTTTTCTGGAATAATGGATAAAGATTTAGAGTCTCATTCATGAAAGAGAAAAGTGTCTTACTTTAAAGATGATTGAAAGGAAAATACCAGGCCTCAAGTGATACAAACATTTAACTCACTATTCTTTCCCTCCTATCCTCATTTCATGAATATTAAACAAATTAGTCTTTTGTTACTGTAAGAACAAAAACTTGATTGATAGATGAGGAAATATGATCTTTACAGGAGTCCATTAGTTCTTTCCATAATAACACAGCCAAAAATATATTTCTCAGTTTAAATTTTAGGGAAGTTATCTAAATACACCAGAGTTAATGCCTGCTGCATAACTATTCAGAAACTATTCTTACTTATGCTTTACCATGCTAAATTGGACATTTTATGGAATAATATATCTTTGAAATGCCACAGCAGTCATTCAGTATCTGCTAGTAAGCCATGCTAGCATTTTGAGAACAGCACATTTGAAAGTAGTCTCATAGGGACTCCAGAGGGATCTATTTTCTTTTATCTAAAATAGAAATAGAAGTAATGACAACAACTACCACCACAACAACATGAAAAAGAAATCTCTTTCATACATTAATTCAATTTTGTGTGATTCTAAAACAATGGGTTGAAAAATAAGAACTTCAGCTAATTGCTCATTCTACATGATCACAAATAATCAAGTCAGAAATTTTCCAAGTATTTATTTGACTTACCCCTTTGGAGAAGTGACTATATTGCATTGGCACAATTTGGACAGAGTCTGAACCATAATATGAAACAACAGGGGTCATATAAACTTCTTAGGAGTAAAGCGAAGATGTATTTTGATAACTAAGCACTAACAAGTATTTTATCAACACTATATGGCATTTATGAAACCAAATGATTTATATTTGCAATTCATATGGAGATGAATGTAGTGGAGTTTAGCTTTTGTTCTAATCTCTGGAAAGTTTTATTTTTATAAGCATGATAGTGTATGCACTTCTCTAGCATGAAGGAATGTATTTGCCCTTAGAAAGACAAACTTCATAGGATTCCAGAATAGATATATTTTATTGCAAATGAGTGTATACAGAAGGGTAAAAAATTACACCTTCAGCTGATTTGGGGGAAAGTTAGGTCAATATCATTTTTCCAACCATATAAAATTTAGTGATATATGCTTTGTATATAATCATGCTGTAATTTAATAGTTTTGGCACTTTTCCCGCATCCATAAGTATGACTCTCAAGGTGAGTTATCACAGTTTGATGAAAAGAATTGGTCAAAATAGTTCCTAAAATATGTTAGAAACAAATTTATGAAAGAAAAGTAGAAATATTTTTACTGCTTTTGATAAGCACCGTTATTTCATTGGGTGGCTAACTAAAAATTCTTCAGCTTTTTTCCCCTGGAACCTCTCTTACCCATCCAAATACAGTACATACACACATATAAACTTGAACAATGTCAGCCATGAAACTACATCAGGAGAACCATTGCTGGTCTAGAGAGATTATTATGATAATACTAGAGAGTATATAGCCAGTGACCTCTGTCATGCCCCCTTGAAGCAGTGTATTGTTCTCATACTAAAAAAAAAAGTGGGCTTATGTGGGCTTGGCCATGTGATAAAAGTGCCACAGAGCCACAGAAAACAATAGATTTTAAAATTATGAGTCCCAAAGGAAAAACACCACAAGTCAGTTGACTAGACGACTGGCTTTATTTGTATATGACAGAAGTGACCTATCCGGACCCATTTCATTGCAAGTAACAAGAAGCAAATTCAAACTAGGTTAAATCAAAATCAAGAATATGCTTAGCTCATTTAGTTTAGAAGGTTATGAGGAAAGCTAAAAATGGATAGAACAACAAAAACCAGGATTTCAGGGACCAAAAACAGAGGAGAGAGAGAGAGAGCAAGAGCAAGAGAGAGAGAGAGAAAGGGAGAGAGTGGTCACATACATATGGTGTATTTTGATTAGCTATGAAATTTTCATTTTGAAACACCTAACACTGTTCAGTTCAAAAGCAGTGACACTGCATTACAGACCTACTTGAATGTAAATTGCTGATTGGTGATTCTTAGGGTACATTCACGCTATATCTGTGGGGGAAAGCAAACAAGAACTGGAGACAGAATAGACACTTCTCCATGAGTCAGAGAAACAATGATAGGATTTAGAAAATATTAAGTTGATTAAAGAACTTAAAATAATATCTAACAGTAAGCATACTTATGCTACACTTTTCATGATTTACCTTATTTAACCTTCACAATATCCGAATCAATAGAAAGTTGCATTTTACAACTGAGAAAATGAGGGTGTCAAGCAAATTTTGCAAAGCCACATAGTTTATGACTTTCAACCCATCAATCCCACGATAGGGTATATACCCAAAGGGAAAGAAATCATTATATGAAAAAGACACCTGTGGTCGTATGTTTATTACAGTGGTATTTGCAACAGCAAAGATATAGAACCAACTTAAATGTCCATCAATAGAGGATTAAAGAAAATGTTGCATATATATATACTAAGGAATTTTACTCAGCCATAAAAAAGAATAAAATCATATATTTTGCAGCAACATGAATGGAACGGGAGGCCATTATCCTCAGTGAATTAACTTAGAAACACAAAGCCTAAGGCTGCATGTTCTCCCTTGTAAGTGAGAGCTAAACAATGGGTACACATGGCTATACAGAGTGGAATAGACATTGGAAACTACAAAACATTGGAAGGTGGGAGGAGGATAAATGTTGAAAAATTACCCATTGGGCACAATGTTCACTATTCAAGGGATGGGTCCACTTAAGGCCCAGACTTCACCACTATGCAATATATGCATGTTAGAAACCTGCACTTGAACCACCTAAATATATAAAAATACATACATAAGGTAAAAAAGTAGCTATTAAATACATTGCTCACTCTGAAAATAAAAATAATAATAATGTAGAGTTGTCTTAGTCAATTATCTGTTACATGACAGAATATCCCAGACTGGGCAAATTATAAACAATAGAAGTTTCCTTGGCTTATGGTTTTCTGGAGGCTGGAACTTCCACGGAAATGGCAATAGCTTTTCATTAGGCTTTTAAATTGCATCATAACATAACTGAAAAACAGAGGGGCATGTAAGGGCATGTCAAAGAGACTGCAAGAGGGAGCTGAGCTTGCTTTCGTAACAACCCACTCTTGTGAGAATTAACTCACTGCCTTCGTGATGGTATTAATGTATTCATGAGGGCTTCACTCTCATGGCTCGATCATCTCCTAAATACTCACACTCCTAATAGTGTTACATTGGCTATCCAGTTTCCAACACATGAATATTGGGGGCATCCATTCATACCATAGCAAGAGTAATAATGCTATACTGGCTTTTAGCATATAATAATGTTTAATAATGGCCTGCAATGTACCATAAAAGTCATACACTTAGACCCTGAAAATACAAATAAGAGAACACCAAAGGCTTTCTGGAAGACAAAGATTTCATTATACTGCAAGCTGCATAACTTTACCACAGGTGAAAGATTACTTTCAATTCTATGAAAGGAAAAGGACAATACAAACAAATATTATCAATATTACCCTTCCCTAGAAGTTCTCTTTTTAAAAAGAAAAGGCAGGCAAGTTGAAGCTTAACTGTAAGAATTTCCTCAAACCATTATTTGGCCTTGAACTTTTATATCTTACACCGTGTTCTCTTTCTGTAACAAAGTATACACATAAGGGGAAAAAGAGATTCATTATCCTCTTAGCCACACAAACCTGACAAAAGTCCCTGAAAGAATCCTACATAAAACAAGAAAATGGTTATATAAATGAATTATGTAAATAAATATCTACTCTTGTTTCCTGTTCCACAAAGCCTTGCATTGTTGACTGAGGTTCCAGACAAAGAAAAGCAGATTAAAAATCACTTTCCACATGATCATATCTATTGTTGCTAATATAAAACGAATAAGAAAATTACCAACTCATTTAATGAAAATGATCTAGTTTTATTTGTTAGAGAATAAGAACTTATTATTTTTACTCATGGGATATGGCACCTTCTGGCGTTGGCAATTGCCAGATTATGTCAGCACCTGCCAATAGTGGTTAGTGAATTGCGGAAATATCAACAACTTTATGAACATCTGTGATTGCTATCACTTGTCCTAAGACATTACTACAAACTTCCTCAAATCTATGGCAAAACATTGTAAAATGCATTTAGTGACCTGATTGTTGTCATTCTGAGTTTCTAAATCTGTCTGCTCTGATATCCATAGAGATTCTTTCTTAGCTCCTGGGGACAAATTTTTTTTTAAATAAACTTTGTTATAACATTTGTAGATTTACAGAATTATGGGAAAGTTAGTTCAGAGAGTTACTGTATCTCCCACACGCAGATTTTCCTGTAACTAACATCTTACATTAGAATGGTACATTTCTTACAATTAGTGAATCAATTGAATATGTTTATTAACTGAAACCCAACTTTATTCAGATTCCCTTAGTTTTCATCTAATGTCCTTTTTCTGCTCAAGGATCCCATCCAAGATATCACATTATATTTAGTTATCATGTCACCTTAAACTCCCCTTGGCTGCAATAGTGTCTCAGATTGTCCCTGTTTTGGGGACTCTGACAGTTTTGAGGAATAGTTGGAAATTCTGGAGACTATTCATCAATTGCGATTTATCTACTTTTTTTTATTAGAATGGGGTCATGTGTTTTTGGTATTAAAACTACAATGACCATTATATCACATCAGAGATACATACTATCAATGTGAATTATCACTGTTTTTTATAGTTTTATTTTTTTATTGATGCAAAATAGATATACACATTTTGGGGGCATGTGTAATAATTTAACACATCCATATAATCTGTAAGATCATATAACTCGTATATGCCATACCTTAAATATTTGTATTTTCTTCACGCTACAAATGTTCAAATTATCTTTTCTCTAATTATTTTGAAATACACAATAGATAATTGTAAACTATAGTCACCCTACTAAAATATTAAACACTAAGTCTTATATCTTCTATCAAACTGTATTTCTGTACCCACTATAAACCTCTGTTCATCATCCCTGAGACCTTCCCAGGCTCTGGTAACTACCAATCTCCCCCCTATTTTCATGAGATCTACTTTTGTAGCTCTCACATAGAGTGAGAACACGCAATATTTGTCTTTCTGTGCTTGGCTTATTTCACTTAATATAATGACCTCCAGTTTCATTCCAGTAGCTGCAAATGTCAGGATTTCATTTTTTCAAGAGCTGAACACTCCATTGTGCATATATAACAAGTGTTTTGTATCCATTCATCCATCAATTGACATTTATGTTGATTCCATATTTTGCATATAGTGAACAGCACTGCAATAAACATGGGAGTGTAGATATATATCTCTTTAATATATTAATTTTCTCTTTTTTTGGATATATGTTCAGTAATAGAATTGCTGGATCATATGGTAATTCTACTTTTAGTTTTTGAGGAACCTGCATACAGTTTTCCGTAGCATCCGAACTAACTTAACATCCCCCCCAACTGTGTATGAGGGCTTCCCTTTCTCTACATCCTTGCCAGCATTTGTTATCTCAAATTTTTAAATAAGAGTTATTGTATGATTGCATCTCTCTGTCTATTAGTGATGTCAACCATTTTTTAGCATACCTGTTGGCCATTTGAATGCCTTTTTTTTTTTGGAAAAATATCTGCTTACATCTTTTACCCAAACTTTAACCAGATTTTTTGTTTTGTTTTGTTTTGCTACTGAGTTGCTTGTGCTCCTTATATATTCTGGCTATTAATCACTTGTCTGATGGTGATATGGTTTTGATGTCCCCTCTGTTAGACATAAGAAGAAGTTCCTCTTCAAAGGGTTTAGTTTATTTGGTTCCCTTATTCTTTGTTCCCCACTTTCAAGGCTAGAATTCCTTATCCTTTGTGCCTTCCTGCCCTAGTTTCAGTAAACAACTTTCCTGCCAGGTCCACATCTACTACTCATTCTGTAAATTACCCCTCCCACCGCAACAGTGGTGATCTTACAAATGATATGACTGTGTTAAATTATTACATGTACCCCCAAAATGTGTATATCTATTATGCATCAATAAAAAACAAAACTATAAAAAACAGTGATAATTTGCACTGATAGTATGTACAACCCTGTGCTCTGCAAGTCTTCTTTGTTCAGTGTGCTCTCATGGCAACCAGCCCTACAAGCAGCACCCTTCTGAAGAAATTTGCCTTGCTGAGAAATCCTTTACTTGATTTCTCGATTTTTTTTGCAACTCTGAGCTTTTATTTGCAATACCCTCCAATACTGATAAGTGTATCAAAAATATTCTTTATTTCTGTGATATTTAATTTTTTAGAATTTCCTTTCTATTTATTTTTTGTTAGAATTTCCATGTCTCTGCTTACATTACCTATCTGTTCCTACACATTGTCTATTTTTTTATTAGAAGTCCTTAACTTATTGATCATAGCCATTTTAAATTTTATCTGGTATTTCCAACATCTGTGTCATAACTGGATCTTGTTCTAATGATTTCTTTATCTTTTCAGACTGTGTTTTTTTCTCATATTTTGATGTTCCTAATAATTTTTTGTTCAAAGTCAGACAAATTATGTTACATAATAGAAGCTAAAATAATTAGGTATCTAGTGTCAGGATATATGTTAATATGGCTAGAAATCAACCTTTCTTAAACATTTGTTGTAGGCTATAGGTTGCAGAGGCTTCAAATTCCTCTAGCATCCTTACTTTTGTCTTCCCTCTTGATATAGTTTGGATTTTTCCCTACCTAAATCTCAAATTAAATTACATCTCACAGAATTCCCACGTGTTGTGGGAGAAACCCAGGGGGAGGTAATTGAATCATGGGGGCCAGTCTTTCCCATGCTAGTCTCATGATAGTGAATAGTTCTTATGAGATCAAATGGATTTATCAAGGGTTTCCACTTTGCTTCATCCTCATTTTCTCTTGCCACCACCATGTAAGAAGTGCCTTTCACCTTCTGTCATGATACTGAGGCCTCTCCAGCCATGTGGAACTGTAAGTCCAATTAAACCTCTTTTTCTCCCAGCCTCAGGCATGTATTTATTAGCAGCATGAAAATGGACTAATACAGTAAATTGGTACCAGTAGAATGGGGTATTGCTGAAAAGATACCTAAAAATGTGGAAGTGACTTTGGAGCTGGGAACCAGGCAGAGACTGGAACAGTTTGAAGGGCTCAGAAGAAGACAGAAAAATGTGGGAAAGTTTGGAACTACCTAAAGACTTGGTAAATTGCTTTGCCTAAAATGCTGATAGCAATATGGACAATAAAATCCAGGCTGAGGGGGTCTCAGATGGAGATGAGGAAGTTGTTGGATACTGGAGGAAAGATGACGTAGCATTTTGCCTCTGCCCTAGACATTTGTGGAACTTTGAACTTGAGAGAGATGATTTAGGGTATCTGGCAGAAAAAAATTCTAAGCAGCAAAGCATTCAAGAGGTGATTTAGATGTTGTTAAAGGCATTCAGTTTAAGGGAAGCAGAGCATTAAGGTTTGGAAAATTTGCAGCCTATGTGATAGAAAATAAAAACCCATTTTCTGGAGAGAAATTCAAGCCAACTACAGAAATTTGCATAAGTAGCAAGGATCCTAATGTTAAGTCCCAAGATCATGAGAAAAAATGTCTCAAGGCCATGTCAGGGACCTTTACAGCAGCCCCTGCCATCACAGGCCCAGAGGCCCAGGAGGAAAAAGTGGTTTTGTAGGCCAAGTCCATGGTTCCTATGCTGTGTGCAGCTTACAGACTTGGTGCCCTGTGTTCTAGCTGCTCCAGTCAAGGCTGAAGGGGGGCAATGTGTAGCTTGGGCTGTGGCTTCAGAGGGTGAAAGCCCCAAGCCTTGGCAGATTTCACATGGTGTTGAGCCTGCAGACACACAGAAGTCATAGAAACCTTTGCCTAGGTTTCAGAAGACATATGGAAATGCCTTAATGCACAGGCAAAAGTTTGCTACAGGGGCAGGGCCCTCATGGAGAACCTCTGCTAGGGAAGTGCAGAAGGCAAATGTGCATTGGAAGCCCCCACACAGAGTCCCTACTGGGCACTGCCTAGGAGAGTTGTGAGAAGAGGGCCATTGTCCTCCAGATCCCAGAATGGTAGATCCACGAACAGCTTGCAATTTACACCTGGAAAAGCCACAGACATTAAATGCCAGCCCAGGAAAAGAGCTGTAATGGAGGCTGTACCCCACAAAGCCACAGGTGTGAAGCTGCCCAGGACCATGGGAACTCACCTTTTGCATCAGTGTGACCTGTATGTGAGATCTGGAGTCAAAGGACAATATTTTGGAGCCTTAAAATTTGACTGTCCTGCTGGATTTTGAACTTGCATGGGCCCTGTAACCCTATTGTTTTGGCCAATTTTTCCCATTTGGAATAGCTGTATTTATCCAATACCTGTACCCCCATTGTATCTAAGAAGTAACTATCTTGATTTTGATTTTACAGGCTCATAAGTGGAAGGGACTTGCTTTGTCTAAGATAAGACTTTGGAATGTGGACTTCTGGGTTAATGCTGAAATGAGTTAAGACTTCTGGGGACTGTTGGGAAGGCATAATTGGTTTTGAAATGTGAGCACATGAGATTTGGAGGGGCCAGGGTGAAATGATATGGTTTGGCTGTGTCCTCACCCAAATCTCAACTTGAATTTTCTCTCCCAGGATTCACACATGTTGTAGAAGGGATCCAAGGGAGGTAATTGAATCATGGGGGCCAGTCTTTCCTGCGCTATTCTCCTGATAGTGAATAAGTCTCATGGGATCTAATGGGTTTATCAGGTGGTTCTGCTTTTGCTTCTTTTTCATTTTCTCTTGCCACTGCCATATAAGAAGTGCCTTTTGCCTACTGCCATGATTCTGAGGCCTTCCCAGCATGTGGAACTGTAAGTTCATTTAAACCTCTTTTTCTTTCCAGTCTCAAGCATGTCTTTATCAGCAGCATGAAAATGGACTAATACATCTCTCGGTATTAAATTTTTTTAATTACTCCTCCTCAGAAAGAGTCTGTGTCTTGCAGCCCTTTCAGATATAATCCACTAATATATTGGAGACCTGTTGCAGAGATGAGTAGGGGTGGGAGAGAAAAAGAATTCTATTTTCTTTTAATTAAATTTAAGTCTTTTAGTGGTCCTCTGTCTCAGGCTGTTACCTTCACGGTTGTTTCTTCTACAGCTTTTTTTTTTTTTTTTTTTTTGATTTCTCAGTAGGTAAGACAGGAAGAACTGAGGAGACTCTGATAAGAAGTATACCTTTCTTTATGGCTCTTAGATAACATTCTGATCAAACCATTTCCCCTGGAGGGTAATCCTCTGTTATGAAAGAGGTCTGGGTGTATCTCAAAGGAAAAACTTTTTCCCTGCCAATGCCAGAGCCAAAAGGTGTTATTTCTCACTTATTTACCACGAGAACCTGGTGGGGTTCCTAGAAGTCAAACTCAAAAATGTGCAAGAAATTTATCACTCTCATACTAATGCACAATCATCTTCTAGCAATTCATAAAAATTACCATTTAGGTGATTCTACCAGTGTATGGCTCCAGTGGCTTTTGTTCTAGGTAAACAGATCTTGGCTCTAACTTTCAAAATTCACCTGTCTCTCCATATTTGGGGGTTGTGATTTGCCCTGTGACCTCAGTTCTGTGATATGAGCAAGAAAATTTTTGTCCAGCTTTCCCTTAGTGTAAAAATATGTTAAATCAACTTTAGCTTAAAGCTGCTTCCTTACTTCAGTTCAGCCTAAAGTTTTTGCTGTGCATCATGAACTATAACAAGAAAAGGCATAAACATACTGTACTCTACATTTTGCCATTCACTGAGCTTTAGCCAATCAAATGAAGTCAACTGTTCAAACTGTGTTCAAATAAGGCAAACACTAACCTGTAATCAATCCAAGTATTTCTGTATCTCACTTCCATCTTCTGGATGCCACTATCCTTTTTCTGTCCATAAATCTTCCAACATGTGGTGGCGCTGGAGTCACAGAGCTCCAGGAGGTGGTCTGATTAACGAATCACTCATTGCTCAATTAAACTATTTTAAATTTAATTTGGCTGAAGTTTTTCTTTTATCAGATGGTGTCAGAAGTGGGATCCAAAGTAGAGCTTCTAGTGACCCCCAGGAGTGCTGAATGACAAACTCAGGAACCCACCCAGACCCACTGTGTCCATTGATCTCTTGAAGCAGCTGTGGATCATGGAAAGATCTCTCTTAGATTTTGAAGCTCCACATATTTGTGTTTTGAGCTCTCCAAGTTTCTTTGAGCAAATTTCTGATCCAAATTGGGTTTGAAAGTTACAACAGAAACTGGATTGGGTTCAGGATTGGACTGTATCTGGTAATTAACTGTCTTTGATCAAGTAAGAGGCCTCTTATATCTGACTGGGTCCAAAACAAATGGATATTAAATGGCAATATTGCAGGGGGTGTAAATTTTTGCTATTAAAAATTTGCAGGGATTTTTGTGTTCTACCACTATGTTTAATTGTTTTTGTGTGTTCGGTAGGAAAAAAATCATTGAGGGGACCTGAGAACAAAGCCAATATTTGGGCTAAAAATGGAATTCTTAATTTCTGAAGAACTAAATGTCTTCCAGCTTATACAAGCCTAAATGTTGGATCCTGTAGGCAGCAAAATCTTAAAGAAATGGTGAAATTTTACTCAAGATAACTTATAGTGAAATATTCCAAATGAACAACACTAGACTGATGTGCATTTAAAAATGAGGGTTCCCAAATTAGTCTCATCTAGAGATGTCTATTGATGAGCAAAGCTTCTAAAAATTTTAACATTTTTGTTTAAAGACTTTATGAAAGGCAGATAAAAAAGTTTAAGTAGCTAATTGATTAAAATAAATCTGCTAAGCTTTGGCTTAGTTGTGAATATGATCCAAAGGTAATAGACTGCAGCACCAATTGGCCAACTTTGAGTAAGTAGTGGTGTACATTTTACCTGTGTAAAGGACAGAATTGGATTAGAGGCCCTCCCCTTGGTAAAGTCCCTCTTTCTTAAAAATGGATATTTCACTATAGGATATTAGCTGCCATTCTGTTTGGATTAATCTGCCTTGAACTCCTTGCTGATGGCTATGGGTAACAGGATTATGCAGGTACTCGATCACTCGACATGGGATACCTTTTTCTCCCTACAGTGGATACTTGAAAGCTGATGGGACTACTAGAAAAGACGAATTGCTGTGACTGAGAAGCGGCTGCCTGAACTATTGATTCAGTGTTGCTGCAATGGGTGGGTCTTTCTCTGGCTTCCCTGAGCTCCTTGCCTTCCCCACCCTGTTGCAGGTAATGCATTTATCCCTTCCCTTTCTTCTCTTTCTGTGCAAATCAGTTGTAGGAATTATAAAAATTACTATCTCTTCCAAAGATTTAATTAATGAGAAAAAGGATTCATGAAGCTAATACTAAGCTGTAGCAAATCTGGTGGAATTTGTCCTGTGAATTTCTCTTTCTGCATTGTTCTGTCATAAAAAAGTACCATAAGATAGAATGCAGGCCTAGGTCCCCATAAGCTTGCTTGTTCAAGATGACCCAGCAAGCTGATCAGTAATAAACAAAATGGAATGAGGTTTTCATCTTGTCTTTTTTTATGTCCCTGGGAGTTTGACCTTGTAACCATGTGGCAGTACTTTCTCTTGGTCTCTGCCATCAAGGAAACAGGAATTTGGGGGCTCATGTCATAGTTAACTTTAAAAATTATCTTGAGCTGATAAAAGCCTTTACAAGCTCAAAATTGGCTGTTCTAGATTCCTTCTGGGAAGAGCAATGGAAGCTGCTTAGTACTGTGACTTAGCTGCCAAAGCTTAGCTACGGCTAAGGCTTTGTCTTTTCACAGTTGCAACCCAGGTTCAATCTTGGCTTAGAGGGTGAGTACTTTCTAGTTGATATCTGTGTGACCTTTACCATTTATTGATTCTATTTTCCTCCATGTACAATTTCTGGTTTTCCTTCTTGAATTTTCCTTTACCTTAGAACCTGGGAGGTAACCTTTGGTAAAGTTCAAAAGCCAGAAATATTCGCTGTTTGGCTTGGCTAAACTCAGACAATAAATAAAAGATTTAAAAGGATTTTTATTTAAAAGTGCTATGGCTAAAAGTTAGCTTAATTAAAAGTGGATATTCAAGTTCTAACATCCTGGGACTCCTTGGGAAAATCACAGGAGGTGCCATACGTGCTATTTTTGGAAAAAACTCTGTTTTCCTCATAGAACCCCAGGAATTAAAAGTGGATAGATCTCTCTCAAAATCTAAGGCTCTGTTCTGCTTTGCATTCGGTTATCTGACATTTTTTACTTTTGGGGGTATATCAGAAATTACTTCACATTATGAGAGAGCTTCGGCATGTAATAACTAGGTAGGAAATATACCTTTGGAGATAGCTAATGGCTTTATGGGGGAATAATGTCAGTCATGGGGAATACTCAGCTCTTTGCATGTTTGGATCATAGACGCATGCTCTTGGTCACCTAGAAAGTATGGGAATTCCACCACCCCCACTGAGAGATAAGACTCCCATGAGGGATGGGCTAACCACCAAATGGACTGATCCCACTGGGGTGCTTTGCAATGAAATACATGGTGAAAGCATTGCACTGTCTTCTTCCATAGAATTTCTCTTTTTGGGGGGATTCAGGATGTGAGATAAAAATGGGACCCTTAATTTTGGGGATCTCTTTTTGCCTTCCAGTTGTGCCTGTTTATTAGGCCCTAGAAACTGCATGCTTTTCTTCCCCTGTTCCTTGAAGAGCTCCACACTAAAGCCAGTTATACAATTAAAAAACTTTTCAAAACTTGCAAATAAAAAAAGTTTACAACTACTGGATCTTCTGTTTGTCTGTCTATGTATTTATATGTGTTGTGTGTGTGATGTTTATATAAAATAGCTCTGATTAATAGGTTTAAAAATAAGTACTTATATCAAATATTTTGTCAGAAAAAATAAAAAATGTAATGCCTTTTAGTTTATTTGACTGTAGTAAGCCTTTCAGTTTATGTGACTGTAGTAAGTAAAAAATAAAAAATGTAATGTCTTTTAGTTTATGTGACTTTAAAACTTTTCTGGAAACAAAAATTTTTAAAGATTAGTAAAATAAAGACATTTGGTCTAATTTAGGCAGGTCAAATATTAGGTTTCCTAAATTATGTAATGGTATTATCTGCTTCTTTGACTGAAAATTTTTCTACTTACCTGCTTTGGAGCCATTAGATTCTAGGTAAGGCCTGGGGACACATGGAGTTAGCCAAGCCCCCTAACTATGCTAGAAATAGTCAAACTATATCTACACTTTTGTCTGGCTCCACACCTAGTACATAATTCTAATCACTTACTTAACTGGTTTTTCACCAAAAATAAAAACTGCTAAAAGTTAACATGTAACATGTAAGTGAGACTATTGAAAAAATAGTTTTATATGCAAGGTGTGTGAAGAAAGTGAAATGTGCTTTTAGTAAGAGATTATAAGAAAGCATAGGAATGTAAATTTTTGCCTAGTTTGGAGGATTAAACCATTGTTTAAAATTAGATAGGATGAAGCTGAAGGTTTGAGAAAGTTGTAGAAGATTTGTGAAAAATTAATCTTGTAAAAAATTGTGTGCGTTAACATATTAGCTAAATTTAAAGGGGTATTATTAATTTGTTGTCTGTAAATGGAACATTGAAATAAAAGCACAACAAGGTTTTCTTAGAGCATTGATTTGTTCTTAAACAAAAATTTGCAAAGGGTTATTAAAGGTTTATGAGAATCTCACCTTATGGTCAATCTGATTAAGATTAGATAGATTTATCTATCAGGTTTTATTAAAAGTTGAGGTTGATATTAATAGTATACTAGTGCAAGAGTGAAATATGGCTTTCTGCCTTAAACGAGATTTTCATGTAATATTAAAGGATAATGAAATATTTTTGTCTTTTGAATAAACTACAGGAAAAAGAAAGGGAAGACAAGAAGAGTGTTTGGAAAGTGAAATCATCCCTTCATCAATGAGTAAAGATATTTGCCCTTTCAAAATTTTCAAGTCATCATTTTGGCTAAATGAATGACTTATGGTGACCTGCAATTCTATTTTATGATAGCAAGTGTTTTAAAACTTTAACATATTTGACAGCCTTCCCAAAATGAAATTTCAGCTTTTCCGACCTCTAACTTTGGGGGCTACAGAGGGCCCCCGAAGCATCCAAAACAGAATAAACATCATGATTTGACATGTTTAATTACATGGAAGCGTTGTCAAAATAAGAAATAATTGTTAATGTTAACCTTCTTCAGGTTATATTTTAGTGAATGATATTAATATATGTTCCAAAATTGTGTGAGATTTCTAAAATTCTAATGTCTGTGTATATGCTATCAATCATAATTATGATTATTATGTTGTTACTGTAGAATACAGAAATAATCAAATTTCCTTGTCAGCTGTGTCTTTAACTGTGATTATTCAAAGCCATTTCCACAGTTAATGCTTAATATTGATGCAGTTTCTGAAAACTTCACAAGCATGAAAAATTCTAGAAGATAATGTCTTTTAAGGATTCCTGAAGGGATGAAAGGGACCCTGGAAAGTACTCTTGAATACCGGTTTCTGGTAATGTTAAAATCCTATCATTTGGATTGAGTAAGAATTCCTGGAACTTTAATGGAGAGACTGATGGGTTTATAAAACTGTTAACCCAAGCAGAACAAAAATTAATTGAACGCCAAGAAAATACTTGGCCATATTTTCATGCTAAATCACCCAATAGTGGAATTGTTGAGATATACAATTTGAACGAACTCCACTGTCTAAGTTAAATGATCAATGATAACCCATCAGTTATCAGTGCAAGGTACCTAAGTTGGAGAAACAACTGGTATTTAAGAGGACATAAGTCCAATGCTAAGCACGGGCTCATGGAGAACCAGGATGGCTGCCTTGTCCTTCCTGAGTCATTAATGCTTTTGTCATTAAAAGTTCTACATTTTGTGACTCATCATCAAAATATAAATGATCCAAATTAAATATATATACATTGGTGTGGTGATTTCTAAATTACTAATACAGTTGGCTACCTGATGGCCATTTAAACATTTATAGAGGTATTTCATTCAATTATCATTTTCAGTGCATGTTTTCTGGTTGTATAACAATTTTCCCATGCAAGAGGGATGTATATGGTAAACCCTAGACCAACCACAAAAATGTAGTAAAAATATTATTAAAGTAATTAAAATAAGACACTAGAAAATATTCACTTAATGCAAAAGAAAGAAGCAAAATAGGAATAAAGAAACAAAAAAGATATGAGACATCCATAAAGCAAAAGTAAAATGGCAAACATAGATATAACTACATCAATGATAACAATTAATGTTAATGTATTCAATAATTCAATCAAATGCAAAGATTATTAGACTGGATTTTTAAAACAAAAGTCAGCTTTATGTTGTCAATAGAAGACAAACTTTAGAGTCAAAGATACAACTAGATTTAAAGTAAAAAAAGATAGAAAAAGATATATCATTTAAGCTAATCTGTCAGGAATTTATAATTGTAAACATATATGCACCTAATAGAATACCAAAATACATGAAGCAAAATGTTATAGAAATAAATGAATAGACAGTTCAAAAATAATACTTTCCATAATTGATTGGACAACTAGACAGAAGATCAAAAATAGGAAAATAGAAGGATTAAATGACACTATAAAACCAGCTAGACTTAACCATACATGTCTAGATTACTCCACCCAAAAACAACAGAATATACAGTCTTCTCAAGTTCACACAGAACATTCTAAAGGATAGACCATATGCTAGGCTATAAGACAAACTTCAATAATATTAAAAGGAATAATATCAAGTATGTTCTTTGACTCTAATGGAATAAAATTAGAAATTCATAACAGAAAAAAATCATAAAATTCACAAATTAAACAATACATTCCTAAAAAATCAATGGGTCAAAGAAGAAATCAGAGGGAAAATCAGAAACTACTTTAAGATGAATAAAAATGAAGACAAAGCATAAACAATTGTAGGATGCACCTAAAGTGAGAAACATGTACTTAGTTTCTATATTAAGAAAGGAGAAAGATTTCAAATTAACAACCTAGCTTTCTATCTTGGGGCACTGGACAAACAAAAACAAACTGAACCTAAAGCTAACAGAAGGAAGGAAATAATAAAGATAAGCGCAGAAAGTAATGAAATAGAAAATGGTAAAACATTCTTTTGGGGTGTGTTTATAAGAGTGTTTCCAGAGGAGATTTACCTGTGAATCTAAGTGGACTAAGTGGGGAAGACCTACCCTCAATGCGGGTGGGCACTGTCCAACTGAGGTGCAGCCCAGATGGAACAAAAATAGAGCAAAGGCAAATTGGCCTCTGTCTCTCAGAGCTGGGATACACTCTTCTTCTGCCCTTGTACTTCAGAACTCCAAGCTCTCCCGCCTTTAGATCCCAGGAAAGTGCACTGTCAACCCCTCAATCCCCACCTCTACCTGCCCCAGGGTCTCAGGCTTTGAACTTTGGCTAAGCCACAGTAGCAGTATCTGAAAGTCTCCAGTTTGTGGACATCCTGTCGTGGGACTACTCATCCTTCATAATCTCATGAGCCAACCCTTCTACTAAATTACTTTTCATCTATCTATCTATCTATCTATCTATCATCTATCTATCTATCTAATTGGTTCTATCTCTCTGAAGAACCTTGACTAATTCATCATACCATTAATATTTTTAAACATAAAACTTAAAAATTTTTGTTTTTGTCTTCAATTTTATAGCTACCAGTGATTATTTGTTCTTAATTCCATATATTTAATTTCAAAATGCATGTCCAGTGCTTGTTTACCACAATGTTCACATTCTTGAGATTTTTCTTTCCCTCTCATCTGTAACGTCTAACACATCTTAAAGTAACTTTTCAGAATGGGCGCAGGAGTAAGATCTTTTCTAATCTCCTGCACATGTGGAAATACTTTTATTGTATTAATAGTATTCAGGTATATATTAATTTTCTGTGGCTATTGTAACAAATTACCATAAACTTCGTGGCTTAAAATAACAAAAATTTATTTCCCATCACTCTGCAGCCTGGGAAACCAAGATCAAGGCACTGACAGATTCAGTGTCTAGTGAGGAACTATTTTCTAGTTAATATTTGGCTCCTTAGTGATGTTTTCCCTATGGCAGAAGGAGTGAGCTAGCTTTCTGGGTTCTTTTTTATAAGGTCACTAATATCTTGGAATTAGATGCCATATGATTTCAACATACGAATTTGGGAGAAACACAAACATTCAATCCATAGCAAGCCTGTTGTACACATTGCTTCCCTTTGGAATACAGAGCCCCTTTTGCTTCTCCTAGACTAGTGCTATTCATTATTCACATCTAAGCTTCAATAATATTTCCCTTATGAAATTTTTCTTGGTCTCATACTATTGAATAATATACCTTGCCTATATGCACCTAGAACACCTTGAGCTTACATGATCACAGCATGTATAATGATCTTTATAATGATCTACTTTATAATGATCTTCCTTTTACACCAATGAGCAACTTGAAGGAACAAATTATAACTTGTTCATATTATATTATCAAAGCGTAGCATGGTACCCAACATTAGTAGGCAATCAATAAAAATTTGGTGAATTGTAACATCAGAATATGTCAGTTATATACTTTCTTTGAACCACCAAGGATTTGTTTGTTGCCTCTATCTGGGTTCACATACTATCTTGTACTTAACTTTATCATAAAACATCACAATGTATAGTGATTTGACAGTAACAGTAATTAGGACTTATTAGGCATTTACTATGTGTTAGACATGTGCTAAGCAATTTATTTCTATTATAACTTTTATTTTAGTACTCACAATTGTTAGAGTAGACAGTAAGACATGAGTGGGAAAGGAAGGAAGCACTAGAAAATCTCACACCGCAGAGACCACACAAAACATGTATGCCAAATATGAGCACAGAGGAGGGAAAATACCTATGAAAGAGGAATGTCCTGAAACATCCTTTAAGATGCCCAGTAATTGGGCATCTTAGAAAACACCCAGTAATTGCTCACTCTGCAGTTAACCTGTCAGAATGTAGCTAGCTTCATGCTGATGACGGGAAAAAGGACAAAGGGAAAACTCTTAAGAGATACAGAGGCACAGTAAGTACAGATTTAACTACTATATGACCTTGCAGGGATGGTGATCATGAGTAATTCTGCCATTAGGTAGGATCTGTATTGATCACCAGGCCTGCACATGTGTACCAACTGAGAGTAAGGGAGAATTTCACAAGGCAAGGAAAAGGCCAAGAGTTAAGAAAGAAGCAGGAAACTATACAAAGACAAAGGCAGAGACTTAAGACAGAGGCCGTAACTTAAAGAAAAAGTTCAACATAATAAAAGCCACAACTCAGAACTCTCGGGGCTGCTCCCAGACAGGTCAGCCTGTTCCTCACTTTGAGTGTACTCTTATTTCTTTAATAAAACTTGTTTACTTTACTAATTGGTTTCTTGCCTAAATTATTTCTCCCAAGTAAGATAAGAACTGAGGATCTCCACACTTCCCAGTAACATATTGTGGTGCTGTGACTTAGCCTAACCTACAAACAATTCTTCAAGATAAGTGCCATGGTCATCTCAGACTACCTGGTCAACTACCACTGCTTCTTGCTGAGCTTTTTTACTAAAGTTCTGAGAAAAATCTCCCACTTCTACTGCTGTTCTTGCCAATTTAAGATGAGGCCTTCCTTTGCTCACGCGCTTTCTTACAAAACTCCAGTACAATTCCCTTTAGCCGCTGTGGCTTTGCTACCTCTAGCTTATTTCTCAGTTCACCCTGCGGTGACAAGAGGAGGTGAGAGGATTTCAAGGTCCACACTGCATAGATCTAAATCTCTGTGAGCCTCCCTGACAGAAGGCTGGTGAAGGTGGCAGGGATTAAGACTAGGCCATACAATAACTGAGGATCATAATATATCTTAACTAAAAAGGTGATCCTCTGCCCGCTTTTACCACTTCTACTCAATATTGCGCTGGAAGTCCTAGCCAGAGCAATTAGACAAGAGAAAGATATAAAGGGCATCCAAATTGGTAAAGAGGAGGTCGAACTGTCGCTGTTTACCAATGATATAATTGTATGCCTAGGAAACCCTAAAGACTCATCCAAAAAGCTCCTAGATCTGCTGAATGCATTCAGAGAGTCTCAGGATACAAAATCAATGTACATAAATCAGTAGCACTGCTACACACCAAGAATGGCTAGGCTGAGAAGCAGATCAAGAACTCAGTCCCTCTTATAACAGCTCTTAAAAAATAAAATACTTAGGAATATACCTAACAAAGGAGGTGAAAAATCTCTACATGGAAAACTACAAAACACTACTGTGGAATTAAATTATCCACAACACAAATAAATGGAAACATATCCTATGCTCATGGATAAGTAGAATCAATATTTTGAAAATAACCATACTTCCAAAAACAATCTAAAAATTCATTGCAATTTCCATCAAAATGCAATCATCATTCTTGATAGAATTAGAAAAGGAAATTGTAAAATTCATATGGAACCAAAGGAGAGCCCACATAGCCAAAGCAAAAAGAATAAATCTGGAGACATCACATTACCTGACTTCAAGCTATACTACAAGGCCATGGATACCAAAACAGCATGGTACTGGTATAAAAATAGGCATCTGAACAAATGGAAAAGAATAGAGAACCCAGAAACAAAGCCAAATACTTACAGCCAACTGATCTTCAGCAAAGGAATCAAACATGTAAAATGGGGAAAGGGCACCCTGTTCAACAAATGGTGCTGGGATAATCGGCAAGCCCCATGTAGAAGAATTTAGCTGGATCCTCATCTCTCACCTTATACAAAAGTCAACACAAGATTGATCAAAGACATAAATCTAAGGCCTGAAGCCATTAAAATTCTAGAAGATAACATTGGCAAAATTCCTCTAAATATTGGCTTAGGCAAAGAGTTCATGACCAAGAACACAAAAGTAAATGCAACAAAAACAAAGATACACATGGGACCTAATTAAACTAAAAAGCTTCTTCACAGCAAAAGAAATAATCAGCAGAGTAAACAGACAACCCACAAAGTGAGAAATAATATTTGCAAGCTACACACCTGACAAAGAACTAATATCCAAACTTTACAAGGAATGCAAACAAATCAGCAAGAAATAAAATAATCTCATGAAAAAGTGGGCCAAAGACATGAATAAACAATTTACAAAAAATATACAAAAGGCCAAGAAACATGAAAAAATTCTCAACACATCACTAATTATTGGGGAAATATATAATGTATATATACATATGCACTATGGAATACTACTCAACCATATAAGGGAACAAAATAATGGCATTTGCAGTAACCTGGATGGAGTTGGAGACCATTATTCTAAGTGAAGTAACTCAGGAATGGGAAACCAAACATAATATGTTCTCATTTATAAGTGGGAGCTAAGCTATGAGGATGCAAAGGCTTAAGAATTATATAACGGACTTTGGAGTTTTGGGGGCAAGAATGGGAGGTGAGTGAGGAATAAAATAGTACACACTGGGTACAGTGTACACTGCTTGGTTGATGGATTCATCAAAATTCCAGAAATTATCACTAACAAATTTTTCTGTGCAACCAAACACCACCTGTTCCCCAAAAACTACTGAAATAAAAATAAATAATAGTATAAAATGGTTATCTCCCAATAATTTCACTGCTACACTTTCCTGTCATTGGATTTTACCCTCTTCTCTCCCCTGAGTGGGTGCTAGTAACCCCAGAAAGGAGGAATGCACCCATGGACAGTTAATTCCAAAAATTATTTAGCTTACACCCTGCTGTCTTTGTTCTCCACAAGGTTTCTTTGAATTCCTTCTTTGTGCTTAGTCTCATGGCAGGATCTACTCCTCTGGTTCCTGCTGCAGCCACTTAAAGGCATCCCTCATTTATTACCAGGCCTTTCTAGCCTGGCCACCCTTAATGAACACATTATTCTTTAGCTTCTCAAGTGGGCAGTCTGGCTCCTCCATGTAGCCATCTGTGGTCCCCACCTTCTCTTCCCTCTGTCTCTCTTTACAACTGGAATTCCCTATGAGTCAATGGGATGTTCTTCCTCTGTCTCTTAAGACCATTATTGTCAAACTCTGAAACCATTCAGCATTTTTTGCTTTTTATTGAACAAAACAACAGAAAATGTCCCTAGGCTCCCCTTGCCATTTATGTAATTATATCAAAGACTGGAGTCAAGACTCCAGTCCACTTACCCTGGGACCTAGGAATTACCATGCCTTCTCAAGCATCTTTTCTGCATAAACCCTAAGGAACCTCCTCAAAACAGGGTTTCAAGTATTTCATGACTCTTCTAACCATCTACACCTTTTATCTAAATGCCATTATAGACTAAAATAACCCTAGGCTTCTTCTCTTCAAGATTTGGCAGAGGTACTATTATTGGGCTTCTTAAAGGGCCAGGATCATTGAGACTATAAAAGGCAACAAAATTATTCCTGTACCAGATACTACTCCACCCCCATGCCTGAAATAGAGGCAAGGAAGATGTCACCAGTAAAATATTAACCAAAAGGGGACTGGGGAAGTCTTTCTGATTAAAAGAGCGAAAGCAGAGACAAAAAGAACAGAGCACACAGTAAGAATCAACCAAATCCAGAGCTCCCTAAGTGCAAGGTGAGGGGCATCTCGCCTTCCTTGGTCTGGTGAGGGATGCCTCACCATAATCATTGTAGGAATGGACAGGAAGACACTCTTTCATCCTACAGTTCTCCTTTGTCTTCTCTTTAAAATAGATAGCCAGATTTCTATATCCCAGGATTCATCCCTTCTCAGCTATATCCTTAAAAACTGAAGTAAATTCAACCCTTAAACTCTAAAGTGAAAAAACTTATTTTCCTTTACAAAACCAGAGGAAATCTGGCCAGAGAACAAAAGTACAAATTTTAATATCGTCCTTCAGCTGGACCTTTTCTGCTGCCATCAGGGCAAATAGTCAGAGGTTCCCTATTTACAAGCCTTCATTAGAGTCTCTGGAAGACTCTAACCTTTGTAAAGCTTGTAAGGCAGACCCCACTGTCCTAACTATGCTTAGCTACCATAAACTAGGGGCAAAATGAAAAACCTATAGCTTTTCTCAAAAGTCTACAGGAAGCCCTTGTTAAGCATACCAACTTAAACTCAGAATCCTCAGAGGGACAACTGTCCTAAAGGACCATTTCTCCACCCAAGTCACCCCAGACAATAGGAGAAAATTGTAAAATTCAGCCTTAAGACCTAGTGCCTCTATGCCAGAAATCCTCAAATTAGTTTCATCGGTGTTTTATAACAGATAAGGATGAGGAAAACAGGGTCAAGAAGAGAGGAAAAACAAAGAGACAGGAGGCAGGCTCAACTACTGGCTACTTTACAAGTCTTCCAGACCCCACCAGGCTGCCCTGAAAATACCCTCCCAGGTAAATGCCATCAGTGCAGAAGACTGGACCACTGAAGAAGGAGCTGCTCAACTGGGAGAAAGCCCCACATGACCTGCCCCCTTTGCCATAAGCTCAGCCACTGGAGGAAGGACTGCTCTAGGAGCCAAAAGACTCCCTGGTTGTATCCCCCATCTAATGATGGCCTTGAGCTGAAGGGGCCCTCCACTACAGCCAGCTCCCAGATCAGACATAATCATTGAAGGAATAGAGCCAAGGGCAACTCTGGAAGTGACAGGTAGGACTATATATATATATATATATATATATATATATATACACATATATATATATATATATACATACATATATATATATATACACATACATATATGTATACATATATATACATATATGTGTGTGTGTATATATATATATATATTTAAATACAAGAGCCACCAAGTTTGTGCTAACCTTCTTTGGGCAACTTTCCTCCAACTCTAGTTAGGTGATGGGGGAAAAAGTACCCCCCAATATAGATTCATACCCACTTTATATTGCATATGGGATCAATTACTATTCTCCCACCAGACCCTTGCAATGTCTAAATACCCCACACCCCTTTTGGGAAGGAATGTACTTTCTAAGGTGGGTGCCTGCTTAGTATTTACCCAGCCTCTGGATTCATCTTTCCCCCTAATGCCCTTATTTCTCCCAGGGAAAGCTGCCTAAACCTATAACCAGTGACTTCAATCTAGCCAGTCCTAACTTAGGTTTTAGAGACACCCCACACATCCATAAAGCCCCAGCAAGAAATCTAACCAAGCTATTCTTGAGGAAGGGCAACTTCTAAAATACATACATAACCTACTCTTTTGCCCCACCCACCACAGAGCTTGTACAACAACATGCAATATAAACCTTAAACTTTCTAGCAAAAGAGGGTACAAAATTTCCAAAGCTAATACAGAGAATTTCACACCCAGAACTAACTGAATATATATACAAAGAGTACTGCTGGCTTGTGACCCCTTCAACAACCAACAACTCGTATGCCAGCCAGGGTCACAAGTCCTAATTAAAACGTGGAGAGACTGGTCGCTTGGATCTCAACTAACCCCCTTATGGAAGGGCCCTTTTACTGTCTTACTTTTCACCCCAACAGCTATCAAAGTTCCTGACATGTCTAGGTGCATACATCATTCCCGAATAAAACCCTGGGAAGTCTCCAAAGAACAGGAAACAGAACCAACACCCAGTTATTTTTGTGAGCCATTGAAGGACCTAAAGTTTCACTTCAAACAAAAAGATAAGAAAATGGTTTCTCCATCCTCATCTCAGAGTTTTCAGGACCCAAAACATCAAACAGATAATGTTACCTACGTCCTAAACGAATATGACTTTTGATAATTATTCAACTTGCCTGCTTTAGAGCCATTAAATTCTTGGCAAGCCCCGGGGACATGTGGAGTTAGCTATGCCCTCAGCCATTCTATAAAAAGTCAGACTTACTTATTCCTCTCTAACAATTGAAGGGGAACCTTCTCATTAATTTATCTTTCCCCTGATGTGGCCCTCCTGGACCAACACGTCAGTACCTATCACCCCTGACCTCCAAGTTCACATCTCAAAGGGTGGTCATAGCTTCCCTTCCCTCACTTACAGCTCTGGGATTAAGAACTGGAGTAACTAAAGTGGGAACTGGAATTGCAGGAATTTTAATCTTTCAGCAAATGCACACCACCTTATCCCACGAGCTAGGGCAGGCACTTGAAGAGGCAACCAAAGCCATTTGTTGTGCAATGGCTTGACCAGCAACTTAACTCCCTAGCAGGGATGGGCCTCCAAAACCAGCACACCTTAGACATCAGCACCTCAGCCCAGGGAGGAACCTGTGCTATGCTCAAAGAAGAATGTTAACCAGTTAGAAATCATACAAGACAGCATTCAACAGCTACAAGAAAAAGCTAAACATCTACAGGCAGCTTCAGGCCCATTCTCAGGGGCATGGAACATCCTCAGTTGATTCTGACCTCCTCTGGGTCCACTCTCTTTAGTGCTCCTTCTTCTCCTCTTAGGCCTTTGCTTCATCAATTTGTTGACTAAATTTATTTCTTCCTGCATTCAGGCTACCAGTCATCAAATAAGATTACAGCAAGGATATCAATGTATTATACTTGGAGGCCCCAATACCTATGTACACACCTCACCCTTGAATGCAAGAGGTTCCAGGAAAACATGGAGGAGCTCCTGACAGAGAGCACCCAGAGAGCAGGAGAAGGAGACCCTGATGAGTTCTTAATTCCATATCCACAGGAAGTAGTTGCAGAAGACCCATGATACTTCTAGACCCCCAAATTTTTTAGGGTCTCAAACTTTTAAGGGAGGAATTTTGGAGAAGGCAGATAGGCATAAGCAAGAAAGGGAGCCCCAGAAGGAGAACCCTATAGAAAATCTCATGCCCTAGAGACCACCTAAAATGTACACGCTAAATATTAACAGATAGGAAAGGAAATACTTATGCAGAAAGAAACACCCAGAAATGCCCCTTACAATGCTCAGTAGTTGCTCACTCTGCACTTAGACTGACAGAATGTAGCTAGCCACATGTGATGAGAAGGGAAAAAGGACAAAGGGGAAATTCCTAAGAGATACAGAGGCACAATGAGTACAGATTTAACAGCTATATGACCCTCCAGGGGTGGTGGTCATGAGGAACACTACCATTAGGTAGAGTTCGTATTGATCACTGGGCCCACATATACATATCAACAGTAAGCGAGAATCTCACAAACCTGAGCAGGAACTACTACATGGAGACAAAGGCAGAGACTTAAGACAGGGAAGTGGGAAAATATACAAAGACAAAGACAGAGACTTAGGAAAGAGGAGGGAACTTAAAGAAACAGTCCAACATAATAAAAACCATAACGCAATGCAGAACTCTTGGGTCTGCTCCCAGCCAGGTCAGCCCAGTCCTCTCTTGGAGCATATTCTTATTTCCTTAACAGAACTTTTGCTTATTTTATTAATTGGTCTCTTGGCTGAATTCTTTCTCCTAAGTAAAACAAGAAACAAGGACCCTCATGCTTCCTGGTAAGATAATAATCCTGTAAGTTAGTATATTATTTTCCCCATTTTAAGATTATGAAATGGGCACAAAGAGGTTAAGCATATTGTTCAAAGTAACAGAGTTAGCAAACAGAGAAGCTTTTAACACAGACAGTTTGACTCCATACATCATTCTATTAACCAGTATGCTATACTTCTGTCGTGTTTGCTTCTCTCTCTAACACCAAATTAAAAGAAAATTCTCAGAGAAAGATATTGTATCTTCTTCCTATTGCCAAGCATGTTATTGTAGGTACTATAAGCTCTTGGTCCCTCGAAGGTTTGTTAAAGTCAATGGCATAGGCAGATTGATTAATAGGAGAAAAGGCATACAGAAGTATGTAAGGCATTCACACAGTAGCTTCAAACTAAAGACTCAACTTCCCAATGACATACAGAAACTTACCTATAATCACAAGGCCACAGTAAAGAATGCAGATTCAGAGCATGGCCAGGAACAACTTACATTGGTAAATCAGGTTTAATGGCAACATAGGTTGAGAGAAATAAAGGAAGAAGCTTGGCTAGCAAAGGTGACCTTAATATGTAGGTGAAGCCTCTCTCAAAGAGAATAGATGGTAAATATTTCTTTCCAGACATTTAAAGGTGTTGGGCTCAATCTCTTCTGGATTTTGGAAAATGTCTTCTAAAAAGGAGAGGGAAATGGCTGCATTAATGGAGATTCTCTACAGATGCAAATTTTCCCCATTCACAACAGCTTTGCAAGGCCACTTCTGTCAGGATGACCAAGCAGAAGCCATTTCAAGATATGTCAGATATATTTTGGAGTAAAATATTTCAATTTCATTCATTGTATAATGTATCATAGCTGCTTAATAAATATTTTCTCTATGAATAAATGAATAACATGAAGTTCAAATTAATGCTCCGTGAATTCAAATATATTATGTCAAAAAATGACAATATAACCTATAACTTATATATTTTCTTCACAGAATTTTGAAAAATATCTATGTATTGATATTCACCATTAAAAATATGCCTCAGATATGCAGCATAGGTGCCTAAGAGATATTAAAATGTTTATTTCCATATATTATATAAAGAATATTTAATAATTCTACATATATTTTGATAGAATTCATTAGCAATGAGCCAAACCCTTTCAAAATAATTTGAATTCTGAAAAATTGATTCAGTTAGACTATGTATTTTTTGGAATCGGATTTTTCTAATCTTGGATATATTTGTATGCTCATCATAAGTTTTCAAACATGCTCCTACCAGCTCATCATGTTAAGGGTCTAACACTCAGGTGAATAAGACCTTCACCTTCAAAAATAAAATGTTCTTCTAAGGTCGGTGCTATTTGATTCTTTAACGTACTTCACAGGACATTATTAACTCAACAGTAGCCTACTTCTTGTGTCTTTCCGGTTATCACCCCCCACCAAAGATAACCATTACCCGACTTTTAATGCCATAAAATACTTCTGTTAGATGTTTGTTAAATTTTATAGAAACGTAATCTTGCAGTACTTATTCCTTGTGTTCAGCATCTTTTGGTAAATATGATTTCTGCAATTCATCCTTAGTTTTTCAGGTAGTAATGATTTTTTCCATTTTGTATTACTATGTAATAAAACCTTATATGAACACACTATCCATTTTGCTGTTGATAAATATGTGGATTGTTTTTAGTTTGGGGTCATTCTGTGCAAAGTGACTAAACACATACTTCTATGTGTATTCTGGTGAATATATGCGCTCATTTTTTTCTTGGCAATGTACCTAGGAATAGAAATTGTTAGATTATATGATCAACATATACTCAGCTTTAACCAATATTACAAACTTTTTTCCAAAATGTTTGTACCTATTTAAAGTTTCATCAACAGTGTATGAAAGTTGCAATTGTTCCATATTCTTTTCAGCACATAGCGTTTTTAGTTATTTAGAAGTATTCATTGTAGTGAATGTGTACTAGTAACTCACTGTGGTTTTCATTTGCATTGTCCTGTTGATCTTTTATATGTGTATTGTCCACTTGAATATCCTTTTTTTTTGGTTGGGGAGGAAGAACCTATTTAAGTCTTTTGCCTATTCTATTTCTCTTGAGTTCCCTTCTACTTTACTTATTGCTCTGGATGCATGTCCTTTGTTGTACAAAAAACTTATTTCTTTTCTCACTCTATTGCTTTCCTTTCACTCTTTTATGTCTTCTGATGAAAAGGTATTTTTAATTTTAATGTGGTCTAATTTATGCTTTATTTTCTTCATGGACATTACTCTTTGTATACTGGTTTAGGAAATGTTATCTGACTCCAAGCTTTCAAAGGTTTCTTTCTTAAAAATTAGTCTTACCTTGTATGTTTATGTCACAATACATTTTGAATTGATATATTTATATAGTGAGAGGGAGAGCTCAAGGTTTCATTTAGATATCCAGTTAATCCTGCACTCTTTATTAAAAGGTGTTTTCTTTCTGCCACTGAATTTAGTGGAGATTTGATCATGTGACTCTATTTCTGAACTCTCTGTTATGTTCCATTGTTCTATTAGTCTACTTATGCACAATTTATAGTATCATAATTACTGTAGCTTTAAAATAAATATCTGAATATTTGTTGGTATAAGCCTGGTAATATAAATCCTCTAGCTTTGTTCTTGTTCTTTAAGATTGTCTTGGCTATTCTTGTCTACTCTATTCTAACTCCTTACAAATTTCAAAATGAGCTAGTCAAATTACATGCAAACATACGTACACATAAACTGGCTGATTTTTTGAGGGGGTTGCATAATCCTACAGATAAATTTGAGGAAAACTGACATATTTATAATATTGAGTTTTCCAAGTCATTAGCCTGGTTTGTCCTTTTATTTTACATTATTTAGGTTTTCCTTAATTACTCAGAGGTGCTTTTGAGTTTTCTGTTTAATTTATGTTGTTTTGAATGTGGTCTTATTTTTTAGACTTTTTAAAAAGATTTTCTCTTTCACATTAGTTTTAATCAGTTTTACTGTAACGTGTCTATGCGTGGCTTATTTTCACATTATTCTGCCTGAGGTGCATCACAATTCGGTTTAATGTATTTTGTTCACTTGGGAAAATTTAAAGCTAGTCTTTTGCTGTCTATTTTCTTGGAGATATTGATAATAATAATTTTAAAGTCAAAGTCTGATAGCTAAACAGCTGGATTCCAAGTGGGTCTTTTTCTGTTGTCCAGATTCTTCTACTGATGTTTATTTTTGTTATGCTGGTTAATTTTTTATTGAGTGCTAAGTATTTTCTATGAAAAATTATGGAAGCTCTCAATTCGATTATCCTTCTCGAGAGAAGATTAACTGTATCTTTTATCCAGGCTGCAAAGAGGCAAGTCACCTCTTTCTAGTCCTGGAGTGAAATGATCTAAGACTTGTTTGCAGTCTCTATAAATTTGACTCCTATTTTGCCTCCAGTCTTAGACTTTAAAACTTCATGGTTTAAATAAAAGCCTGTAGAGTCTCCCAGCTATGCTACTTCATAAGGGATTCTGAACTCCAAATTTTTGCTCCCTGGTTATGAAACTGCAAAAAAACACTTCACTTTGCTCTTCAGCTGTTTTCGGCTCGGTTTCTGACCATCTTGCTCTATGCAGCTTAGTGAGAAAAGGCCTTGAGGAAAAAAATGGCATCAAGTATTTAACTGAAGTATTTGTGCTTTCCTTCTCTTTAGAATCTTATCCCCTCATGTTATGATTCCTTGGAATACCAGAAGTGCAATATCTGTCCTGCCATTCTATGAGATTAACTAAAGCTATCCTGGCTTCTCTGCCTCTTTCTTGGGACTAACAGTCAGCAAATGGACCAAGGGGAAAAACAGTAGATAAAAACTTGGGTTTAGTTCAATTACCTTTCCTTCTCTTTTGGATCTGGACCTTCAAATTCTATTTGTCTTTGAAACTATCCTGAGACCTTCAAAATAGATCTTGAATTTTAACCAGATTTTCTCTTTGTTATTATCAGGAGCATTGGTTTGCTGCAAGCTACTATATCAAAGTCCATAACATATATTTCTCTTTAAATTAATTCTAGTATGTGAGAATATCATGGGTTAAAAATTTCACAAAGAATTTTAGAATACTTGCAGTATTTATAATGTACTGTCGCAAAGAAAAGCTCGATAAAATGCAAAAGCAAAAAACAGATTATTTTACTTTTTTCAACTTCAAGGAATCAACTAGAAAATAATCAAAATACTAGACTAAAACACGGGAGATGATTTAAATATTTTTTAAAAAAACTGTTCTAATTAACGTGCTTTAAGAATAAATCTAAACTGATATACAGAAAACTTAGATATAAAGAAAGTATGGAATCATTGACTTTCAAAGTCTTAGTCTTAAAGTGGTTGCAAGAGGAATATGTATAAACTTAATTGCTTTTATTGAAAACAAGTCACATAAAAATATATTAATTGCAAATTTATCTTGAGACAAGAAAACAATAAAATAATCTGAAATAAATATAAAAATACAAAAATTATGACAGAAAAAATAGAATATTTAATAAATGCATAAAACAGTTTCTTAGAAATAAGAATACAATGAACAGATATTTGGAAATTCTCACCAAGAAACAAATACAAAAAATTTATATGTCATACCTATACATATAAAAGAGAAACTATTTTCAAGACATAAATGAGTTTTGCAAATAAATTTGTATATCATGATGAAATAAGCCATCTTCTAGGAAATTAAAATTGAAAAAAATTGTCTCAGTAGAGGAGATAATATTAAGAACTTAATGACCAAAGAAAAAGCTTAAAAGTGAGTGAAATCTATATTCCCCCAAAGGCCACAGATGAAATTTTGGAAATTGAAATTTACTATACTTGAGGGAAAAAGATAAGAGGATAAACTGGAAGCAGGAGAGGTTAAGCAACATAACCAATGTCACACAGCTGGAACCTAATGGAGCCTTTAAAAGAAAAACTTCTCTAGTGCATAAAAGCTGGAATAATGTTGATATTAAATCAAAAATATTTAAAAAATTAAAGAGTATATACTGATTTCACATATGACCATAGATGCCAAAATAACTAAAATATTAGCAAAATAGTTTCAGAAAAGTCGCCAAGAATATATTATGAACAAGCTAAGAAAAATACTAATATTGCAATGGTGGTTTAATTGCAGGAAAAATATAATTGATAGGTTAAAGAAAAATTTATATGACCATCTAAACTAATGCTAACAAAACAATAAAATGGAAAACAAAAACAATTTCTAACAGAAAAAAGAAAATAATTAAAACGTATATGTAGCCTAGAAAAAAAGGATATGTTTTCATTGTAATAGATAGCTATCAAAAATAGGAATCAACATTTTATTTTCTTGTGTAACACTGAAGACAATCCATGTAAAGGCAGAAACAACACAAGGATGCCTGATAACACAAGTATTATTCCACGTGGATGTAGAATTCCTAACAAATAAGCACAAATACACCAATACAGCACAAATAAGAAAAAGATGTAAATACAGGAAGAACAATTATTAACTATGACTTATTTGATTTTCTACTTACAATAAGTAATAGAATAAAAATTTAAATCTTTAGAACAAATAAGAAAATTTACAAAGTGTCTGTATAAAAAGATTAATGCATAAGAACCATTATTATTTTTATATAACAACTTTAGCCAATTAAAAAAAGGGAAAAATGATGTCACCCCCATAACAGCTTTTTTAAAAAGTAAA
>NW_016107525.1:611674-620591 GCF_001604975.1 Cebus imitator
AACAGTATCTTTGAGTCAATTCTCCCCGAGGTACTCTATAGATTTAATGCAAAAGTTTAATCAACATCTTAATGAGATTTAGGTGATTCTAAAGTTTATCTAGATGATCAAATGCATACTAACTGTGAATTTTGTAATAATAATTAAAAAAAAACTATTACAGAGGCATTCTTCTGCCAGTTTTCAATCCACTCTAAAATTTTAGTGATTAAAATAATGTAATACCAGTTCACGTCAAGACGTATAGTCCTAAAGAAAAGAATTTAGACTCCAGACAGGCCCATCTGTCTATAGGCATGTGTCTCTGTGTTTGTATTCTTATAGAAAATAAGGCAGCATTTAAAATAACTGTTGAAAACAGACAATTCGATAAATTATGTTGACAAAATTGGTAATTTATTTATAAAACAGTAAATGTGCATCTCACCCCTATTTCACATCATACATAAAAGTAAAATCTAGATGAACTGGTGATTAAAAAATTAAAAATAAAATAAAACTCAGGAGGAATAACTTCAAGAGCTCTATTGTACATTATCGTGACCATAGTTAATAACATAATGTTTACTTGAAGATTGCTGAGAGTAGAATTTAAGAGTTCTCACCACAACAAAAAAAGATAAGGCTGAGTGCCGTGGCTCATGCCTGAAATCCCAGCCCTTGAGAGGCTGAGGTGGAGGGATCACTGGAGGCCAGAAGTTTGAGACCAACCCTGACAACAAGAGAGAACCTATAATCCCAGCTACTCAGGAGACTGAGGTGTGAGGATCACTTGAGCTAGGGAGGTCAAGTCTGCAGTGAGCTGTGACTGTACCACTGCACTCCAGCCTATGTGACAGCAAGACACTGTCTCAAGAAAATAAAATAAAATGATAAGAATGAGATGTGATGCATATGTTAAATAGTGTGATTTAGCCATTCCACAATGCATACATTTTTCAAAACATCATGTTGCACACATACATTTATACAATATTTACTTGGCAATTAAAAAATAAAAATAATGTTGGGATAGGAAAGATCTTACTAAGAAAGAAACAAAATCCAGAAACCCAATAATGAAAGACTAACAGAAATAATTATGTAAGAAGGTAAAATATCTGTATTACAAAAGACAACATGACAGAAATGCAAAATAACAGACAGAAGAAAGACCACCCTAGGGGTTTGAGAGAGATCATTTAGAGAAGCAAAGTATTAGAATTCAAAATACATAAAGAATTCCACATTCATATTTTAAAAATCAAATATCCAATTAGAAATGTGACCAAAGTATATAATATTACTGACAATGCACAGAGTAGAAATGGGAAAATTCAATAACTACTTGAAAAAATTCATTCAACCTCACCAGTTGTCAAAATGCAAATTAAGAAAAAAATAAAATACCATTTCTCTTTCAACAAATTGGGAAAAAACAACAAAAAAGAGTGATATCAATAATATCTAATTAGTAAGAGTTTTAAACAATCAACATTCTCATATACCCTTGACTGTGCAAAATAGTACTGCCCATTATTTATAGGGCAATTTGACAGCGTGTATCAAAATTGTAAATACATGCTCCTGGAAGAATAAAAATCCATTATTTTCTCCCTAGACAAATAGTATGAAGAAGGATGGGTATTGTTAATAAACTGAAGCATGCGGGACTTTTTGAAAGTTTACTTTTAAAATAATAGGAGAGTTCTTTAAAATGTTGAAAACAAAACAGAGTTTGGAAAGTGAGGCTGAAGAAATCAAAATATCTCTAAACAAAAAACAGGAAGAATTAAATTTTTCTTGCTTCTGAGAAACAGGATTGCGGAACGAGAAATCAGCTACAGAAAAGATGGGGAAGGGGAAGAAAACCCTTGCTTCTTGGCACAGTGATGAAAGGACTTTTAAAAGTGGCAAGAGAGTGGGGCGATTTCTCAAGGATCTAGAAATAGAAATTCCATTTGACCCAGCAATCCCACTATTGGGTATATACCCAAAGAACTATAAATCGTACTACTATAAAGACACATGCACACGTTTGTTCATTGCAGCCCCATGTACAATAGCAAAGACATGGAACCAACCCAAATGTCCATCAATGATAGACTGGACAAGAAAATGTGGTACATATACACCATGGAATACTGCATAGCCATAAAAAAAAATGAGTTCATGTCCTTTGTAGGGGACTTGGATGAATCTGGAAACCATCATTCTCAGCAAACTGACCCAAGAACAGAAAGCCAAGCACTGTATGTTCTCACTCATAGGTGGGTGTTGAACAACAAGAACACGTGGACTCAGGGAGAGGAGCATCACACGCAGGGACAGTTGTGGGGGGTAGGGGAGAGATAGTGTGGGGTGGGGAGGGAGGGAAGTGTGGGGAGGGATAACATGGGGAGAAATGCCAGATATAGTATGCACCTAAAGTAAAATAAATAAATTTTTTTAAAAAGTGGGAATTATTATAGTAAGTTTTGGGCATTTTGTGTTTCTTAAATGCCAAACCTATTGTAACTCCTCAAGTCTTGAATAAAGTTATCTTTATCTCTCTCTCTCTCTCTCTCTCTCTCTCTCTCTCTCTCACACACACACACACACACACACACACACACACACAATCATGTACATACCGTTCTTGAAAGGACATACCTCTCTTATTTGTTAATTATATATGACAGGGAAAGACCAAACATTGGCTATAGCCAACATTAGACATAAAGGTCTACCAATCCTCAACAGTTCTATAAATAACAAACCAAAAATCCAATAAGCAGAATTTGAAAGAGGAAGTGCCTTATTTGAGTGGTTTTTTAAATATAAAACTGACAGAGAAAAGCAGAGTTCTACATTTGGTAAAATGTGGTACAGGGTAGGGACCCCATCTGATGGATGGCAAGATTATTTACAAACTAACTCACAGGAAACAAGAGCTGAGAAGCAGTGATGTCCAGGAGAGACTGAGATTCCTACAAATTTCCAAGGATTAGAGGTGGAATAAATCTTATCTACTTATCTAGATATTAAAAGCAAGATGAACCCAGTTGATATTTGTTCATACTCTTCAAAAACTGTGTTCCAAGTCCCAGGGTCTATCCTAAAGGAAATGTTGGCATAAACATCCAAAGATTCATGAACAAAGATGCTTGTTGCAGCATTATTTGTGTTCAAAAATTTGGACATTAACTATATGCACATCAATAAGCATGGTTAAAGGATAAGAAAAATATGCACCAAGTATGAAAGGTAGTCATGATTTATGACTAAATGATTCAAGTTCATTGCAGAAAAATATATTGTATATATAACCTAATTTTTGTAGAAAAGTATGTCCTAATGTATTTTTGAGTGTATTTGTGTAGATGCATTTTAAGTAAATGTGAGTACATATATATTTATGTGTGTGTACACTGTGTGTATATGTCCTTATACACAAAAACGAAAAAAAAAAAAAAGCATACCTAATCACAGTATAATGGTGATTGAGAAAAGCAATGTTTTTGGTTCTTCCTCTACTTTTCACATTATTTGAAGTTTTGCAATTATGTATTACTTTCTTATTGTCTTTCTACTCCACTAGAATGCACTCTCCTAAAGCCAGGGAGTTTGAATATCTTACTTTTAGTATCTTGAAGAATGACACAAAGTAAATTACTTAGTAAATATTTACTGACTGCATGAATTGTCAGAGAGGTAGAGATTGGCCAAGGGACTAGTTTCTCAGATACCAGGGAAAGTGAGGTCTTTCAAGAAGGGGAGAGTGGTCAAATGCTACTGAGAACTTAAGAAAGATGTGTTGCATGTGTCCATTAGAAAGAAATTGGAAAGCATCATTAGAAGTAGTTCATGAATAGAAATGAGGGGCATAATTGAAAGTTGTGAAAAAATTTGTACGACATATTATTATCTTGAAGCATGCTTTTTTTTGAGCATGTTTTTCCATAGAGAGAAACGCTTAATTCCTCCTAGAGAAGCTACATAGCATGGTGGTTAAAAGAGTGGACTATAGAGCAAACTGACTGGGTCCAAATTCATCTCTGTACCGAGTGAATAACCTTCAACTATCTGTGCCTCAGTTCTAACTATATAAAATAAGGATAATAATAGTATTTAAAGATTTGTTTGAGTATAAAATGCTTTATTATATGTTTAGCACATAACGCAGTGCTTGTTATATTGTGAAAGTTCAATACATGTTAGCTATTATTAAAAAAGAAGAAAGGGAGGATGCAAGGAAGGAAATAAGGAAGGGAAAAGAACATTGATGAGCTATTAAACAATTTTCAGTGACTTAATATATGTGTAATTGGAGTCCCAGAAAGAAAGATGGGAGTAGAAAGAGGGAACACATACATTACTAATATTAGGAATAAAAGTGGTGACGTTCCCACTGACTCTAAAGATACTAAAAGAACAACTTGGCCTGGTGCAGTGTGACTCACACCTGTAATCTCAGCACTTTGGGAAGCTGAGGCAGGAAGACTGCTTGAGCCCAGGAGTTCAAGCCCAGCCTGGACAACATAGGGAGACCCCATCTCTACAAAAAATTTAAAAATTAACTGGGCGTGTTATTGCCCACCTTTATTTCCAGCTACTCAGGAGGCTAGGCAAGAGGATCACTTGAGCCAAAGAGTTTAAGGCTACACTGAGCCATGTTGCACAACTGCACTCCAGCCTGAGTGACATAACAAGGCCATGTCTCAAAAATAATTAACTAAATAAACATAACAACTTTATGCCAATAAATTTGACAACTTTGATGAAATGAAAACATAATTGAAAGACATGAATTAACAAAGCTCATTCAAAAATAGATGCCCTGAATAGCACTATATCTATTAAATAAATAGAGTTTGTCCTTAAAAGCTTTCAGAGTTAGTGAAACTAATTCTAAACCCCTCTAACCACTAATTATGAAAGCTAGGAGTCATTTTAGACCCGTTCTTCTTTCACATTACTAATATTTAATCCCCAAGTCATTTATCTTGATTTCAACTCTGAAATAAATCTTGAAATAGTCTTCTCCTTTCCACCACCCATTACCACTGCTTTATTCCAGGCACTAAAAATCTTTTGCTTGAAGTATTGCAACAGACTGGTAGTTGCTTTCCAGAATAAAATCTATAGCCTGCACTTTCCAAGAGGAAATACTGTACAAATTCCAGTTCCTCCATATTAACCACATGATAAAATCTAACTTCTTATCGTTTTATGTATGATTGTTGGTGATCTGCCTTACCTCTGTCCCTCATTTCTCATTCTACGTTATAGCAACATGAAACCAGATATAATTCTTCAAACACCGTGCTCTGTCATATCTCTATGCAGTTGCATATGCTTTTCTCTTCCTTGTTTTTTTTTTTTATTTCAATAGCTTTTGTGGTATAAGTGGTTTTTTGTCGCATGAATGAATTTTATGATGATGAATTCTGAGATTTTAGTGTACCCATCACCCAAGTAGTGTACATTGTACCTAATGTGTAGATTTTATCCCTAGCTCCCCTCCAAACCTCCCCCTTCTGTGTCTTTAAAGTCCATTATATCACTCTGCATATCTTTGCATACTCATAGCTTAGCTCCCAGTTGTAAGTGAGAACATAGAGTTTTTGGTTTTCCATTCCTGTATTGCCTCACTTAAAATAATGGCCTCTAGCTCCATCTGAGTTGCTCTCTTGCTTTCCTTTTGGGGCTCTCTGGTGCAAACTAGCCATTCTCAAGAACTCTGTTTCACCAAAAGTTGACAGGTTTCTTAAAGTTTAGTTGTAACATAAAATCTGTAACTATATGAATGAATTGTTTGTACTCTGTTACATTAACACCATTGATATATCTTACACTTTCAATGAATCTTTTACATAATTTTTATCATCAGATATTATTTCAAAATATTCATTTACTAAGTTATACATACCTTACAAATATTGACACATTTCATTATGTTATACCAAAATTCACCTTTATTATTATCACCACTGACATCATCAGAAAACTCTTTAAGTATTAGGAAGCTGTCAATCTATCTCATGTTAGTATAACAAGTTTTCCAAAATTCTAATATTAGCTTGAAATATTCAACATTATTTTTGACAACAAATATTTTCCTTGAGGTAACAGGTTCACTTCATTCATTTTTGAGAAAATACCTGCCAAATATCCAAGTCTGAATAGCAATAGTTTATCTATTAGTCATCCTTTCAAGTAAAAATGATGTTCCATGAAAAAGTGGTCCATTGATCTCATACCTTAACTGACTGCACAAGTGCTTTTCCTTGAGACAGCCTTAATACTTCCCTAAGTACAAGTGCTTTATGTGCACTTCCATTTCATCAAAGAGACTATTGAGAAAACACGTACACAAGTGCCAAGCTTCAATACAATTTTAAAAATTCTGTTTTATAGAGAGCATTCTTAAGTGAAACTGGCTTTATTTTTTAACCCCAAGGGCATTGCACTGAAGAATATAATCACTAATGGTACCACTTTGTTTCTTGTCAAAGTCTCTGTAGTTTTCCCTATCATTGCTTTTGCAACATCAATGTGAAGTCCAACACAGTGAAAAAGGTCACTATTTTAGGGTTATTACAAAAAGAGTGTTAACTTGATGAAGTCCCTGAAGGAAACTTGCATACCACATGATACGGTTTGGCTGTGTCTCCATCCAAATCTCATCTTGTATTGTAGTTCCCATGATCTTCACATGTTGTGGAAGGGACAAGATGGAGATAATCAAATCATGGGGGCAGTTTCCCCCATCCTGTTCTTGTGATAGTAAGTTACTTCTCACCAGACCTGATAGTTTTACAAGGGGCCCTTCTCTACCTTCACTCTGCACTTCTTGCTCCTGCCAGATGAAGGACATGACTGCTTCCCCTTCTGCCATGATTGTAACTTTCCTAAGACTTCCCAAGCCATGCTGAACTGTAAGTCAAATAAACCTCTTTCATTTATAAATTACCCAGTCTCAGGTATGTCTTTATTAGCAGTATGAGAACGGATTAACATACCACACTTTGTGAATCTCTGAGACAGAAAACAATAATGGTAAAATATGTGGCATGCCAGTTCTACAATTAACATTTGGGGAACTTTCCAAAGAGCTAAGATTTATTGAGTGCTTACATTCTAGGAATTATACTAACCACTAAGGATATATTAGTCTACAAAACAGAAATCTCCAAAAAATATGTAGCTAATATTTATCCTTATCCTGATAGAGCTTACATACTAATGGGAATGAGTTAGTTGAGAAAAAAAAAGGGCTGTATGAATTTGAACTGTACAGTAACTTAAGACAAATGGTTGGAGAAATTTTCCACACCATGACTCTTATTTGGGATTCAAACAAACAATAAATTCACTAAATCTTTTAATTCATTGGAAGTCAGTAATACTTGTTTTACATAATTAGCCACAAGTGAACAGCTGTGAATATTTTCAAACTGTTTTGCGTTCATGTCTATATCCATTGTAGCCTTTCAGGTATAGATTTCAGGATGCAATATTGTTTCCATTTTAGTTTCTTCCTTTTTACTTTTCATTATTTTCTTGAAACTGGGAGAATTGCTTCTAACTGAAGATTAACTGGAGGCAGAGGGATTACAGATACAAGTGAGCCATCAGCCTCACCAGAGTCCAAAATGGTAAAGGTTCTGTAGAACTTGCTGATAACCTGAGGCCATGAATATCTCTCATTGTCACCTGGGGCTGTTTGTCAGTGTCACTCTCTTCTCTCCACAGCTAAAGTCTTTTTCAGATTCAGTTATAGTCATGAACACAGGCTCTACTAACTTCTCTATCCTCTGCTGTCAAAATCTAAGAAAATGACATCTACAAATAAAAACTTGCATGTGATTTTAGCTGAGGGTTTGGAAAGATTCATTAGCAAGAAAAAGCTTCAAATAGAACACAGTACCACTGAGTTGATAACACTCTCTCTTTTGAATTACATTAAACCCTTTGAAGTAATTCAATTAAACTCTATGGGACTCTGCTTTCTCATCTAATAAAGTAGGGCCATAAATACTTCCAACAAATCTCACAGTTTTAAATTAGAAAAATATGCTGGAGAGTATGTTACACATATGGAATTTTTTAACGTTTCAAAATAATAATCACTAGAAAAAAGAAGCATTGTAAAGTTGAGTGTTTCTAGAAATAGCCATCACTCTTAGAAGTATATGTTGATCTTTAAATAACAATAAAGATGTCTTTCCATTTAAAGTCCTCTTTTACTATCTATTCTCCCAATGAGAATTTTCACTTAGGGAAATTTTCACCTTTATCCTTTCTTCCATAATCATTCATAATCAGGAAGTAAGAAATGCTCTAGACATACAGAACTTTCTTCCGGAACACAGAAAAATCATGTTCTTTTGTGGTTCTATATTTTTGTATGCTTTGTATTCCCTGACTATAATTCATTTTTACCTCTTTTTTTTTCTGAATGATTTCTACTGATATGTAAAAACTAGCCAGAAGGCTATTTTTTTCTATGATGTCTTTTCTAACACCCAAACATAGAGCTAGTAGAACCTTCTTTCTTTTTTCATTATATTGTGTGCTAATTTTTTTTTACAAATAACTACTAGATAGATATACCATCAGTTATTCCATTTTCTGTAATCTCACTCTAGGATGTGAGGTCATTAAAGGTATTGATCATGTTTTCCTTCTACTCCCTGTACCCAGGGAAGTTCCAGCCACATAACTTAAATAAAAGTGAATGAGGCCAGGTGCAGTAGCTCACGCCTGTAATCCCAGAACTTGGGAGGCTGAGGCAAGTGGATCATTTGAAGTCAGGCATTCAAGATCAGCTTGGCCAACATGGTGAGACCTCTGTCTCTACTAAAAATACAAAAATTAGCCAGGCATGGTGGTGCATGCCTGTAATCCCAGCTACTCAGGAGGCTGAGGCAGGAGAATTGCTTGAACCCAGGAG
>NW_016107525.1:620626-655489 GCF_001604975.1 Cebus imitator
AAAAAAAAAAAAAAAAATAGAATGAAACCATGAAACTACCATTCTAGCCAACCTTGCTTTAGTTTATAGATATGTGGCAAATGGGGACAGCGTTATGTTATTTCTATTCTGACTTGTCACTGTCTATGTGATCTCTATGTGACTTTCATGTAGATCCATTTCATTCCTAACTCTCTGCTTGTTTGGGCACTCCAGGTAATATCTTAAATGTGCCTCAGACATTCCTATCTATAGCATTATTTAAATACAATATAATTTTGTATTTAAAACAATATAAGTATCAAGTCACTCATGTAAAATGAAAGCTGACCTTCTTTGAACTGACAAAATCCACATAAAAAGCTGAGCATGGAGAAAGAAGTTGTTTGTGTTTATTTTCTTGTTGCTGTTGTTGTTTTAAATATTCTCCAAGAAGGTTTCAAGTATACGCATTTCCTCCCAACTTTTAATGATATATATTTGAATTCCTTACATCCTTTTTCTATTTCTTGACAATAGAAAAAATATCTTGAGTTATTTAAAATTCATAGCACATTATTCCTACTATTTTAGTGAAAGAAAAAGGAAAACACAAAACAAATACAAAATCTTTAATAATGGCTTGCTGACTACAGAATTATTTCCAGTATTCCTGGATTCTTGTCCTCAGCAAGGTCCCTAACACTCTAAGGCAGAAGTGAGCTAACATTTTTCTTTAAAGGGGCAGATAGTAAACAGTGTAGGCTTTGTAGGCCAAAAGGTGATATTGAGGATATTATGAATATATTCATAGAAAAAAGGAAAAATATACTTCCCTATAATTTTTATTGAAATAATTAAAAATAAAATAATAATCAAGAACTTCTTTTGTCATACAAGCCTACTAATAAAAAGAATGAAATTCTTTTTTGGGAGTAGAGGCAACAACTCACTTAATTGGGATTCAAAGTTCCCTATTATTAAAAGTAATTGCAAATTTTATTTGTTAATGCTAATCTGTAATGAGACTTTACATATTTCATCTTTGAAAATGTCTTTTCACACAGATAGATGATACATGTGATATTCAAAATGCTGATAACTGCATTACTGTGATTTATAGTAGCTGTGAGAAATGGTAAGCGTGTCATATACAATCTGTCACAACTACTGAACTCTGCTGTTGTAGCACAAAATCATCCATTGAAAATGAATGAATGAGTATGGCTATGTTCCAATAAAACTTTATTTATGGTGCTCAAATTTGAATTTCACAGAATTTTCACGTCACAAAATATACTTCTTTTGATTTTTTCAACAATTTAAAACAATGTATGAGCTATTCTTAGTCCATGGATTAAACATAAACTTGTGGAAGGCTGGATTTGGTCCACAGACTGTGGCTTGCTGTCCCCACCTCTATGGTATGCCCCTGTATTACAGCCATGATTACAGTTGACTTGGGGGGGGTTGGTGCCAGAGTGTTCAGGGGTGAGAAAAGGTAAAAGGGATAAAAAGGGGATCTAGGCTGGCCCTTTTTACTGGACCCTCTCTTAACTGCCCTATTTTTATACTTCTGTTCCCAAATTCCCATTCTCCTTCTCTTATTCTGTAATCCCCAGACTGGCTATATTTACCATTCTGCAGTATAATGAACATGCTATTGCTGTCTAATAGGCAAATTACCACTCTGTGGTCCTGTATTTCTACAGGAAATTCGATGAGAAGAACGGAATTGTTTTGAGGAAGGGGAGATAATAGTCACTTACTTGTGGTTCAAAGTTAGTATTCCCTAGCATTAAAGTTGATCACAATTTTTTTTGTTAATGCTGACTTATGATAAAATTTTATGTATTTCTAAGCTAAAAAAGAAAAAGTTAAAAGGTGGTTAACCTGTGAGACAATTAAATAAATTTTAGAGATGTACATATACTGCTAAATATTTTAGGTCTAATTATTATGAAGCACAATATAAGAAGTCATACTAAAGCAGAAAGAGAATATACTTGGTAGTCACATAATGCTGGTTGTAAATATCATTTCTGTCTCTTACTAATTAAATAACCTCAGGTAAGTTATTTAATCTCTTTATAAGCCTTATGTATTTATATTTGAATCCTCAAAAAGTAGGCATAATTATCTTGAGTTTATAGATGAGCAAAATGGGTAACATATAGTCCCATAACTGATACTCAAAAAGAACAATTTTAATATTTATAAATAATGTGCATCATTAAATGTGATATATTAAATTTTTACTGATTATTGTTTGATAATAACAGCAGGTTAATTATGCATAACATTATTCTCCTAGAATTCCCTTTCATCCAACTCCTACGTATCCTGCACTGTCTTTCAGTAATTTATTCAGAATGCCATCTTCTCTATAAAGACTTTCAGATACCCTCAGACAAAACCAATGTCTCTCTATTCTGAAATATCAACAGTTTGTGCTTTTTAAAGTATGTATTTTCCATTTTCAATTATACCTACAATTATTCACATTATTCACATGCTTGGAATCATAGAACTTTGGAACTGGAAGGAACATAGGATGCTATCTCACCCATTGTCCTTATGTTACATGAGTGTTACATGGGGAAAGAGCTTCTCAAGGTTGAAATGAATTATCAAGAGTCACATAGAACTTTTAAGACAACTCATGATTTTTAACTCTGAATTTAATAATTTTTCACTACATAATTTATATTCCATTTGCTAATTTTCTTCTGTCTCCCTTGTCTTCACTCTGATCAGTCAACCAGCCTTACTTGCTGTCTTCGTCTATTTAGTGTTGCTATAAAGGAATCACAAAGTTTGAGTAATTCATAAAGAAAAGAGATTTATTTAGCTCAGAGTTCTGCTGGCTGAAAGGTTCAAGATTGGGCATCTGGTGAGGGCCTCAGGATACGAGCACTCATGGCAGAAAGCAACAGGAGACAGCAGCTACAGAGATGACATGATAAGAGAGGAAGCAGAAGAAAGAGGAGGAGGTTCCAGGATCTTTTTAACAACTAGCTCTCCTGGAAACTAATAAAGTGAGAACCCACTCACCACCACCCCTGTGAGAGGGTGTGATGGTTAATATTAAAGGTCAACTTCATTGCATTGAAGGATGAAAAGTATTGATCCTGGTTGTGTCTGTGAGAGTGTTGCCAAAGGAGATTAACATTTGAGTCAGTGCACTGGGAGAAACAGACTCACCCTCAATGTGGGTTGGCATCATCCAATCAACTGCCACTGTGGCTAGAATAAAGCAGGCAGAAGAAGGTGGGAGAAGCTGACTTGCTGAGTCTTGTAGGCTTCATCTTTCTCCCTTGCCAGGATGCTTCCTGTCCTCCAATATCAGACTCCAAGTTCTTCAACTTTTGGACTCTTGGATTTACCCCAGTGGTTAGCCAGGGGCTCTCACGCCTTTGGCCATGGACTGAAGGCTGAAAAGTTGGCTTCCCTATCTTTGAGGTTTTGGCACTCGGAATGGCTTTCTTGCCCCTCAGCTTGCAGATTACCTACTGTGGGACTTGACATTTTGATCATATGAGTCAATTATCCTAATAAACTTCCCTTCATACATACATATATCCTATTAGTCCTGTCCCTTTAGAGAACCCTGACTAATCCTGACCCACAACCAACATCATACTGAATTGGGAGAAGCTTGAAACCTTCCCCTTGAAAGCCAGAATAAGACAAGGATGTCATCTCTTAACATTCCTATTCAACATAGCACTGGAAGTCCTGGCCAGGGCAATAAAACAAGAATAAAAAAATAAAGGGCATCCAAATGGAAAGACAGGAAGTCAAAATTCCTCTTTGCAAACATGATCCTATATCTAGAAAACCTCATAGTCTTAGCCTAAAAGCTTCATAAGCTGATAAGCAACTTCAGCAAAGTCTCAGGATACAAAATCAGTGGCAAAAATCATTAGCATTCCTATACACAAACAACAGTCAAGCTGAGAGCCAAATCTCAAATAAGATTATATCCCATTCACAGTTGCCACAAAAAGAATAAAATACCTAGGAATACAGCTAACTAGGGAGGTGAAAAATGGCTACAAGAAGATCTACAAACCATGGCTCTAAGAAATCAGAGATGACAAAAATAAATGGAAAAGCATTCCATGCTCATGGATAGAAAGAATCAATATCATAAAAATGGCTATGCTACTGAAAGCAATTTATAGAGTCAATGCTATTCATATTAAACTACCATTGAGATTCTTCACAGAACTAGAGAAAAATATTTTAAAATTCACACAGAACTAAAAAAGTCCAAATAGCCGAGGCAATCCTGAGGAAAAAGAACAAAGCTGAAGACATCTCACTACACAACTTCAAAGCTATACTACAGGGCTACAGTAACCAAAACAGCATGGTTACAGGTATGTATACAGACACATAAACCAATGGAACAGAACAGACAACCCAAAAATAAGACTGCACAGCTGTAACTATCTAATCTTTGACAAACCAGACAAAAACATGCAATGGGGAAAGGGTTCCCTATGCGATACATGGTGATGGGACCACTGGCTAGCCATATGCAGAAGATGGAAACTGAACCCATTCCTTATACCACATACATAAATTAACTTAAGATGGATTAACGACTTAAATGTAAAACGCAAAAATATAAAAACCCTGGAAGACAACCTAGGCAATTACCATTCAGGACATATGAATGGGCAAAGATTTCATGATGAAGACATGAAAAGCAATTGCAACAAACGCAAAAATTGACAAGTAGGATCTAATTAAACTACAGAGTTTCTGCACAGCAAAAGAAACTTTTATCAGAGTGAACAGACAACCTAGAAAATGGGAGACATTTTTTTCAAACTAAGCATGTGACAAAGGTCTGATATCCAGCCTCCATTAAAAAGTGGTCAAAGGACATCAATAGATATTTTTTTTAAATATTTTTAAAAGAAGACATACATGTGGCCAATAATCATATAAATAAAAGCTCAAGCTCAACATCACTGATCATAAAAGACATGCAAATCAAAACCACAATGAGATACCATCTCACACCAGTCATAATGGCTATTATTAAAAAGTCAAAAAGTAGCAGATGCTAGCAAAGTATTGAAAAAAAGGGAGCACTTATACACTGTTGATGGCAGTGTAAATTAGTTCAACCATTGTGGAAGACTGCACAATTCCTCAGAAACCTTAAGACAGAAATACCATTTAATCCAGCAATTTCACTACTGGGTATGTACACAAAGGAATATACATCATTATCTTATGAAGACACACACAGGTATGTTAATTGCAGTACTACTCACAATAATAAATACACAGAATCAACCTGAATGCCCATCAATGGTAGACTAAATAAAGCAAATGTGGTATATATATACCATAGAATACTATACAGTCATAAAAAATAATAAGATCATGTGATTTGCAGGGACACAGATGGAGCTGGAGGCCATTATCCTTAGCAAACTAATGCAGAAACAGAAAATTAAATACCACATGTTCTCACTTATAATTGTGAACTAAATGATGAGAACACATGGACACATAAAAGGGAACAGCATATAGTTGGGCCTTTCAGAGGGTGGATGTTTGAAGGAGGGAGACGATCAGGAAAAATAAATTAATTGGTACTATGCCTAACACCTGAGTGATAAAATAATCTGTTCAACGAACTGCCATGACAGAAGTTTACCTATACAACAAATCTGCACATGTACCCTTCAACTTAAAATAGAAGTGAAAAAAGAAAAGGAAAAAAGAAACTCAACCTTAATCTTCTGTGATTCAAATATATTGCATTCTTCACACAGATATCCTAACATTGTTTAATTTGCTGTTTAAATTTGTGTGTATCTGTCTGTCTGTCTGTCTCTCCCTTACTGTGTGTGTACAGAGAGAACAAAATCAAAAAAATATCTAATATGTATACTGGAAGAAAACACATATTTACGTCTGTGATAGCAGGGAGTGAAGCAAGTCAAGAAAAAGTGAATTAATATAGCACCTACAATTTATTATGGAACGTTAACAAAAGTAGAATCTGGGGAAAGGTCCTGAGAACTGATTACACTGAACAGTAAAGAAATAAACAGATGCACATATTACCAGTCCTATGTATAAACAAGAGGAATAAACTTAGCTTTGAGATTCAAGAAATAGGAGTTTGCTGTAAGATTTTATTCTTTCCCCAATAGGAATACAAAGTTATCTATAATTAGAATTACAGGTATTTGGATTTCTTATTAAATATACATGTATATGATTTAATAAATGGTAGCTCAAATAAAAATCTAAGATGCAATATGTGAATTTCACTTTTTTATGTCAAAGTGTTCAGCTAGTCTTATGCATCTATCTGTAAGGGCGTAAGAGGGGACAGATTTACACTGTTGCCTTAAACATCTAAAACTCAAGAAAAATATTTAAACAGTTGTTCTCAGACATTGCACAAGAAAGAGTGCAGAACAGTTATTGATGTAAAAAAATTTTTAAACATGGTAGATTTTATGACTGTCCCAACTAAATATCTGGAGAAAGTTTCTAAGCTGTAGTGCAGGATGGGAGTACTCAAACAGAACTTAAAGTTCTCTATGAAGTGAGCCGAAGTTTAGCATTCACAGAAAATAGGGCAGGTAGAAATCATGAATTAGAGTATAATAGAGGAGAGAAGTCTCCAGAAAGAGAATTTCATAAATATCTACAGATGATTTCTCTTAAGTTTTTGGCCATATGTTGATCTACAGTATGTGCAAAGAAAGAGTCACCCAAAATGATTCTATTAGTCCATTCTTATACTGCTGTAAAGATACTACCTGAGACTGGGTAATTTATAAAAGAAAGAGGTTTAATTGACTCACAGTTCCACATGGCTGGGGAGGCCTCAGGAAACTTACAACCATGGTGGAAGGCAAAGTTGAAGCAAGGACATTCTTCACATTGTGGCAGGAGAGAGAACTGCAAGCAGAGGAAAATGCCAGATGATTACAAAACCATCAGATCTCGTGAGGACTCACTCACTATGCCCAGAACAGCATAGGAAAAACTGCCCCCATGATCCAATCACCTCTCTTCCTCCTAACATGGGGATTACAGGTCCCTCCCTTGGCACATGGGGATTGTAATTTGAGATGAGATTTGGGTGGGGACACAGAGCCAAACCAAATTAAGGATCAACCAAAAAAAAAACCCTGGAGCTTATATAAGGCAGGGAATAATTCACATTCCATTAAATCCAAGTGGCAAGACTATATAAAACCTAGAGAATTGGCTGGGCATGGTGGCTCATGTCTATAATTCCACTTTTTGAGGCTGAAGTGAGAGGGTCACTTGAAGCCAGGACTTTGAGATAAGCCTAAGTAACATAGAAAGCTCCCATCTCTATTTTAGAAAAAAGTAAAACCTAGAGAATATAATGGAGTACTCAGAAGGGTTCCTATGTCAGGAGTGGGGCTGAAGTAGCTCTAAGCTGAAAGCTATTACGGATTCACTTAATAAAACATAAAAGGAAGACATGAAAGGATAAAAGTGTTTCCAAACCACTTACCTGTATCCTAGAATAAAGTTTTAAAATGTAAAGAAACATTAAAATGTTGAGCACCAATGTTGTAAAACTAACGTACAATGTCAAGGATCCAATCAAAAATTAGTAGGTATGCAAAGAAATAGGAATATATTACCCTTAAAAACAATCAATAAAAACCTCAAAAATGACACAGATACTTAGCAGAAAAGGACATTAAAATATAACTCACGTGATAGGTGCACCAAAACTCAGAAATCACTGCTAAAGAACTTATTCATGTAATGAAATACCACCTGTTCCACAAAAACCTACTGAAATAAAAACTTTATATACATATATATATATATATATATATATATATATATATAGAAATAGAAATAAAAATTAAAATGTTGATATATCATAGAAGTAGAAAATAGAATTGTGGTCATTAGAGGCTGGGAAGAGAGGGGAAGGAAGATGGGGAGACTTTGGTTAACAGGTAAGTTAACAGTTTGGTTTACAGCTAGATAGGCAAAATGAGTTCTGGTGTTCCACAGCACTATATGGCGAATGTGGTTGTCTATAATTTACTTGTATTTTCAAAAAGTTACAGAGGATTTTGAATGTTCACAGCACAAAGAAATAATAAATGTTTAAAGTGATAGATAGGCTAATCACAAAAAACCAAAACAAAACAGGAAACTCCTGCAATTCAACAATAAGGAGATACGCAATCCAATTAAAAAGATATGAATAGACACTTCACCATAGAAAATATTCATATGACAAATACACATATTAGTAAATGTTCAACATCTTTTGTCATTAAGGAAATCAAAATCACAAGGTGATACTACTACACAACCACTAGAATGTAAAAAATTTAGATGTCTAGCCATACCAAGTGTTGGTGGGGATATGTAGCAACTGGGCCTCCCATATATTGATGATGATAATTTACAATGCTACAACCACATTATAAAACAAAATGTATTCGTTTTCTAGGAATACCATAACAAATGGTCACAAATTTGGTAGTTTAAAAAGGAAATGCACATACAGAAACATTCTCTCACAATTCTGGAGACCAGAAGTCTGAAATCAAGATGTCAGCAACCACAGCTCTTGATTTAATGGCTGCAGGGGAAAACCTTTACTTATCTCCTCTAGATTCTGGTGGCTACCAGCATTATTGGCTTGTAGCAGCATAACCCAAACTTTTGCCTCTGTGTTCACATGGTCTTCTCCTCTGTGTCTGTCTTCTCCTCTTCTGTCTCTCATTAGGATGTTTGTCATTGGATTTAGGGATTGTCTGTGTAATCTAAGATGATCCTGAAGGGGAGAAATATGTTTTGTTTTGTTTTGTTTTGTTTTGTTTTGTTTTGTTTTGTTTTGTTTTGTTTTTGCAACCCTAATAAGCTCATAGTTGGACAGATTTCCTATTAACAAATGGCATATGAATAGAAAAGCATGCAGTTTTAGATACACACACAGTGCACATCATGCAGAAGAAATCTCAATTCAAAAGCATCTTTGAAAACTAACTCTTTCCTAGTGGTGGGTTAGGGGTCTTGCTTAAACAGTATTTTAACAAAGGACAATATATCTTGGCATAGTGACAAGACAAAGCTTCAGGCTTACAAAGGTGAGAGAACTATAGGAAGGTAGTAGAGTTTGCTCCCAGGTTCCTCTGGCCGAGCTGGCACTATTTCTGAGCTGATACAAGCCCAGTGACTTCTCTAGTAAAGATAGAATTTATATCCTGCCTTTGCATCCTCATAGCTTAGCTCCCACATATGAGTGAGAATATAGGATGTTTAGTTTTCCATTCCTGAGTTACTTCATTTAGAAAAATAGTACCCAACTCCATCCAGGTTGCTGTGAATGCTATTATTTCATTCCTTTTAATGACTGAGTAATATTCCATGGTATATATCTAGGCAGGAAGGAGGGGCAGAACCCCCCCCTTCATCTTTTTCATAGGAGTTTTTATAGCCTGCCATATGTAAAAAGCAGCAACTCAGACTGCCCTTTCTATAACTGCTTCTTCCCAATTGCCTTTAATTTAAAAATATTTATTTGATGGGGCATTTTCATAGGGACTTTTTTTTTTTTTTTTTTTTTTTTTTTTTTTTTTTNCATATGGCCACTTGCCATCAGATTTAGTGGTTAGTCCAATCATCCAGGATCATCTTATCTCAAGATCCTTAATTCTATCTCCAAAGACCCTTTTGCAAAATACAGTCACATTCACAGATTCCAGAGGTTAGGATGTGAACACATTTTTTTGGGAGCTACCAAGCAACTCACTACACACAGATTGGCAGTTTCTCTAAAAAGTTAAACATATACTTGTCCAGTAATACAGCCATTCTACTCCTAGGTCTTCTGAAGTGAAAACACATATCTGCATAAACACTTATATACGAGTATTTATAGCAGCCTCATTCAGAGTAGCAAAACAAACAAGAAAAAGAAATAACCCAACTGTCCATCAATATGTGAATGGATAAACAAGTCGTGGTACATTCATGTAGTTGAATATTACTCAGCAGCTAAAGCAACAACTTTAATTATGTTAAGTAACAGAAGTCAGAGAAGAAAGAGTACATAAAATATATAAAGTCATTCATTTGAAATTCCAGAGAATTTCTACTACTCTATCATGACAAAAGGCAGATCAGTTAAGGGGAGCAAGGAGAGAAAGATTACAAAGAGGCATGAGGCAAGAGGCATTTTTTCTCCCTATCACTCTTGGGTGTGATATATTTGTACATCATCTTGATTGTAATAATGATTTCATGGATGGTATACATAAGTCAAAACTTATCAAATGTATAATTTTAATACTTGAAGTTTATTTTATATACCTCAATAAGTCTATAAACATGAAAAAATGTTTAATTAAAAGTTTCAACTATAACTTTTGACTATTGTAGTCAAGCTATTCTCTCAGGCTATGAATGAAGGGGATGGTGTGTGTTGATTTGGTCTTTCCATTAAGGAATATCTCTTCTTCTTTTCATCTCTCAGAGTCAGTCAGACATATGTTTCTCAGTAATTAGAGCCTTGGCCTCACTCAATTCTCTGAAATTCTATTCTTCTTGAGTTGGATTTCCTTTCAATACTGAATATACGGACTATTTAATTGATGTCTACTTTCTTCAAGGCCACCCCTCTAAATAAGTTAAATGGGAAGCTACAAGGTTGGTGAGATTTGAGGGCAACGCCTTTAGCTCCTGCTCACAAATATCTTTGCTTTTAAACTTTGTCTTTTCTTCCTTCTTGCTTTGAAATTCATAGTATTCTAAATACTTACAGTTAGGCAACACAAGCTAGAGCATATGCTTCAAAAGATCACTGCTAAAATGCATCTGATGTGCCTAATTCCCTTAGGGGAATCCATTAGCATACCATAGTTAATTAAATTAGCCAACTTCCATCTTGGAAAGCTTACGGAATTTCCTTTTGAGTGAATGAAGTATAGTATTAAAAAGTTTCAGGGAGAGCTGGCACAGGAATGACAAATAAAGGTGGACATAGTGGTGGGTAGGGGAAGGCCTTCAGAGTATAGATGGATCACTCAAATGCTGGGTCTCTAGTTCATTTGGAAAGGGAGAGGTTAGTGCTGAATGGAAATTGTGCTGTATTCATAAATTTGCTTAGAGCCAATCTTGATAATGTTTTTTCATTTCATTTAAGAGAGAGCTGAAGAAAGAAATAGCAGAAAGTAGACCTATCTCAGAGTGCCAACAGCAGTGAGAGTTGCTTGACATCATCTGATACCAAATGTTTTTTTCTGTATATCTCCAGAACCTACCACTAATCACCAGCTCTTCTGCTACCATTCTTTTCTAAGATACCATCGTCTCTCCCTTGGGTTGTTACAATACCTTCCCAACTATTCTTACTAATTCCACCACTGTCCACCATTAGCAGATTGTCAGTGTGGGTAGAAAAACTGAAAAATAATCTTAAAACAATCACTCTCAGGTTTTTTTCTGCCTATGCTTCAGAGTAATTGTTTTAAAATACAGGTCTAACTATGTCACTGCTCCCTCAATCCATTCAATGACTTCTCATTTCAATCACAATTAAGATCATTACTATAGTCTATAACAAGAGATGGCAAACTATGGTCATGGGACAAATCTGAGCCGTACTTTGTTTTAGCATGGCCCACAAGCTCAAATTTTTTTTTTTTTTAGTTTTGAAAAGGTTGGAAACAAAAACAAAAGAATAATATCTTGTGACATGTAAAAATTATATGAAAATCAAATTTCAGGGCTAGATATGGTGGCTCATGCCTATAATCTCAGCACTTTGGGAGGCCAAGGAGGTTGGATCCTTGGAACTCAGTAGTTCGAGACCAGACTGAGCACATTTATACAAAAAATACAAAAGTTAGCTGGTCCTGGTGGCATGCAGTTGTAGTCACAGCTACTTAGGAGGCTGAGGCTGGAGGATCACCTGAGTCTGGGAAGCCGTGTTGCAGTAAGCCAGGACTGCACCACTGCATTCCAGTCTGGGTGACAGAGTGAGACCCTGTCTCAAAAAAATTTTTAAAAATTAAATCAAATTCCAATGTCCATAAATAAAGTTTTATTGCCACCCTCATTTATTTGTGCATTTCCTATGGCTGCTTTTGTACTATAGTTGCAGTTTTCAGTGATTGTAACAGAAATCACATGTAGTGCTTTCATTGTTTTATACTCCTACTTAGTACATTACAAATCACAGTGATGCAGTGGTAACTTGGGTGTATTTCTGATGTCACATGCTCTACCACGCATACATTTTGTATTTATTTTTATTACCACTGAACATCCATTATGCTGAAGTAAAATATTTTTTAAAAAATTTTGAATATCATTCTTTTAAGCCACAATTAAGAATGGATTATTTTGTTGTGTTAGATGACAAAGTGTCATTTTTATTTGTCAATGACAATAGAGATGTGCTAAAAGAACACAGTTATATTGATATAACTGATTAAGTTTTTATCCAATTATTCCCAACTCAGGGCAAAGCAACAATGATAAAAAAAATTAAAGGGAAATATTTTTTCACAGTTTTTGTCACAAAAATAAAAAATGAAAATGAGACTGCTACCAAAGTAAGTTTCTGAGTGCTCATGTGGTATTCAAAGCAAGGAAAGCCATTTACTTATAGTAAATAAACTATACTTGATTACAGCCTTTCAATAAAAAGAGTTGCTTTAAAAGTTTTGGACATTGGTTACTATCAATAATCAATGAAAAAAGAAAGCAAAAAAATTTAATGTGTTTTTTCCCTGGGCTTTGATGCACCAAAAAATGTTACTAACATTTCTCAGTGATTTATTTTAGAAAGAAATACCGAGTTTAAAGTGGCTGAAAGATTAACCCATATAAATAGTCTGCATGGAACAGGCAAGAAGTTGAGAAAGTAATCATTTAGTATGACCTGAAGTGGAATCCACTAAGATGTGATATAATTGATGGTGGTAAAAACATGCATTGAGCAGACAAAGAATTAGCTGAACAAATTTTTAAAGCTCATGAAATTACAAAGTGTTTAAAGATTCATTGTATTATTCAACAGAAGGTACATTGTGAAAAACATTTAAATCTATCATGTATTATTGAATCAGTGTCAGTGGTAAATTCCAATGACTTTTATGTACTGAACCATTGTCAGAATTAAAAGCTGAATACCCTGACTAGTTCTACTAGACAGCAAGTGGTTAGATGATTTGGCAGTCATATACTTATGAGTTTTTGAGCTCTGGGTTAACAGTGAAATTTGTCCAAATGAGAAAATCACTATTTCAACCACTAGTTTATAACACTGAAAAGCTTTGGGAGTTAGCTTTTGCTACACACTTGATACTGTTTCTTAATGTATTCAACCTATAATTACAAGGCAAAGAACCACTTATATTTGAAAGTTATACTATGTAGGCTGGGTGAGGTGGCTTACGCCTGTAATCCCAGAACTTTGGGAGGCTGAGGCAGGTGGATCACCTGAGACCAGGAGTTTCAGACCAGCCTGGCCAGCATGGTGAAATCCTGTCTCTATTAATAATACAAAAATTAGCCAGGCATGGTAGCAGGTGTCTGTAATCCCAACTACTCGAGAAGCTGTGGCAGGAGAATAACTTGAATCTGGAAATCAGAGGTTGCAGTGTGCTGAGATCATACCACTGTACTCCAGCCTGAGCTACAGAGTGAAACTGTTTCCAAAAAAAAAAAAAAAGTTACACTGTGGTAACCTTTTTGATGACAACTAACAACTGAGTTTTATCAATAAAAAATGGTGGAAATTTATTTGTTTTCTCTTTTGTTATGTGAGTACCTATATAATATCCTAAATTTTGTCATTTGGGGCACAAAGCATAAATTATTTGCTGCCTGTCCTCTTTACAGAAAAAGTTTTCCAATGTCTTGTCTATAAGGTTTTAAATAGTCTGATATCTCTCTACCTCCATGAGCTCATCTCTAGTTACTCTCTCTCTCACTTAATTTACTCTAACAGATCTGGCTTCCTTGTTTTTGTTCTTTTGGCCTACAACACTCATTCTCCAGCTATGAACATAGGTGCTCTCTTAACTTCTCTCTGGTTTTGCTCAACGTTCACCTCAATGACACCTTTCCAGGCCAATCCATGTAAAATTGCAACAACATCACCACCTTCTACCCAGCACCTCCCTGTTCTCCTTTGTTCTTTCTTTTTTTTTTTTTTTTTTTTTTTGAGACGGAGTTTCGCTCTTGTTACCCAGGCTGGAGTGCAATGGCGCGATCTCGGCTCACCGCAACCTCCATCTCCTGGGTTCAGGCAATTCTCCTGCCTCAGCCTCCTGTGTAGCTGGGATTACAGGCACGCGCCACCACGCCCAGCTAATTTTTTGTATTTTTAGTAGAGACGGGGTTTCACCATGTTGACCAGGATGGTCTCGATCTCTTGACCTCGTGATCCACCCGCCTCGGCCTCCCAAAGTGCTGGGATTACAGGCTTGAGCCACCGCGCCCGGCCCTCCTTTGTTCTTTATAGCATTTAGCACGTGACATACTATATTGTCTATTTTCTTGTTAGTTTATTCTCTGTTTATATTCACTGGAAAATAAACTCCACAAGATAGGAATATTTTATTCCTGTTTTATTCACATAGTAAATTGTCAATAAATATTTGTTTAACATATGCAATTTCCTAGATTCTTATGTTTTAAAAAATAAATGCAATCACTCATAAATATGCATGTCTTGCATTCATCATCTACAGTATTTTCAACCCACCCTCTTTGCTCAAAATCACTATTTTTTTTTCTTTTCTATTAACCATACAGTTACTGTTCACATATGGAAGGCACATGGCACACACTAGCATTAGAGATAATAATGCTGTATTTTTCTATTTTGTAATAACATGTTAATAATAATAGTTAACATTTCAGGTTTTAGGATATACCACACACTGCAGTGAATACTTGTAGTGAACATCTGTTTTTTGTTGCTTACTACTATACTTTTTTTCTTCTAGCAAAAAAACAAGAGAGAGAGAGAGAGAGAGAGAGAGAAAGAAAAAAACAAAAAGACTTTTTCTTTCTTTTTTTCTTTTGGGAGCTAGCTCTCTCATATTCATACTATTTTTGTGATCTTCAACTTCTGTTGCACCTTCTTTTCATTTCATTTCCTGGCTACAAACAGGAGGCTCTGTTTTTTATAATAGCAAGTTTCCCAGGTATTTCTAAGATTAGGGTTTAGAATCATTGTGCCACACAATTATCACAGATGCAACAATTACGAGGCCCTCTCTATTCTTCCAAAATCATGTGTACCTGATCCAGCCTGGCCAAGTACAGTATTCAACACCCTGGGAAACAATGTTGGTCTATAGTCTAAGTGATCAGAGTATTTTATAGGGATAGATACGGATTCACAGAGGGATAAGCCATGGTTTTTTTTGTTCTGAAAATATGGGCGACTTCCTAAAGCTGTCACAGGCCACACATTTCACAATATGGCATGAATCTGACTAGAATATAAAAAACAAAAGAAAAGAGAGAGAGGGAGCCTAATAACATTATTTAAAATATTAGATTCAATCGATCCTGCAGTAATTTTGACCTTTGCTTCCCATTTGAGTCACTTGAATCAATATAATACCTTTTTTTTGCTTACTTTTGTTTAAGAGTCTGTGATTTGCAAAGAAGAATTCTCAACATCATGGCAAAACCATTTATACACGTTATCTTATTTGAACTCCACATGAGCTCTGTCAAATATATGAAATCACGTTCTTTACTTTTTAGATGAGGAAACTGAACTTCAGAGTAATTAGATAACATGTGTAAGGTTATATAATGAGTACACAGCATAGGTGGCATTCAAACCCATATTCTGCACTATACTTAATACATTTAAATTATTTTATCACATCTACTTTTAGCTGACTTCAGGTCATCATTCTGCCCAGTTTTGACAAGAGAGTTGATGTTCAATTTTTACACCCAGATTGTCCTTTTTGTGTGAAAAAAAAAAAAAAAATCCTGGAGCCTCAGTAATGTCCACAGGTGTCACATAAGGATATTCCTAACTGTCAAACACTGTTTTTTGTTGTTGTTGCTGTTGTTAGTTTGTTTTACCTCAAACCAGCCTTTTTGAAAAACATTGCATTCCATAAAAGGAAAGTCCATTTTCATGCATACAGGGCCACATAAAAACCTACAATGTGGAACACTACATTGTCAGTACGAGTTATACAATTTTATTTGGGGATCTAAAAATCAAAACAATTGAATTAATGGACATAGAGAGTAGAAAAATGGTTACTGGAGGCTGGAAGTATAGTGGGCAGGTGGCTAGGAGAGGTGAGTGTATTTAATGGGTACAAAAAAAGTAGAAAGAATAAGATCTACTATTTGATAGTATAACAGGGTGACTATATTCAATAATAATTGTACATTTTAAAATAACTTAAACAGTATAATTGGATTGTTTGCAACTCAATGAAAAAATGCTTGAGGTATGGATACCCCATTGTTCATGACGTGCTTATTTCACTTTTCATGCTTGTACATGAGCATGTACATGTACATGAATACATCTCATGTACTCCACAAATGTATATACCAACTATGTGTACATAAAATGTGTTCCCTCCATTGAAATTGGATAAAATGCTATTCCTCTGGAGGTGATAACAGAGAAGATTTTTTTAAAAGTTATCCACAATAAAAGTAATTCTGGAAAACATTCTCTGTAGACATAAGCCCTTTTAAATTGGTGTTTATCAAATATCACATAGCAGTGAGTGCTCAATCAACTATTATCCTTTTAAAGGATAGGTCTTATCATGATAGCTAACCCTAGGGCAACTACTGCCACAAGATGTTCTGAAAATGCACTGGAAGGCCAAAGGATAAATTTAGGATTTAATGTTTAAAATGTTTTGTCATGTAATTTTTTGCTATATATAGTAAGGTATTTTTTCTAGAGGAATATAAGTCAACTATTTTAGGGTGAACAGCACCTAGCAGTGGTTCTGGGAGTGACTCTGGGAAAAGGAGGGTAGGGCGTATGGGAGACAGTGGTGTCTCGGGAAACGGTGCTCCGGTATCCTCACATTCCTGCAGATATACTCTTTTTCTGATCCCCTGAGGCAAGCACCACATCTCTCACTTTCCCCAAGTTTAGTGTCTCCTGCTTCCTTCCTTCTCCCAGCCAGGCCAGGAAAAACTGGAAAGGGAGACTTATACAAGCTCCAACAGTCAGGGTCAGGATTACCACCTCTTAGTTGATGTTACAGCAGGCTTCCAGCCAACTTTTCATTCCCCCAGTCTATCTTCATTTCTGCTCCCTGAGACAGAATTAATTAATGACATACAGAGGGCAGAGAGGGAAGAGTAGAAAGGGAGCCATTTGCCTGTCAGCCCTATTTCCCCACCCTGTGATATTGTGCTACAATAAAAATATATGTATTTTAGTCTTGTCCTATTTCCAAGTATGCATTTTCTAAAACGCTTGGAATCTCTGAAGTGATAAGTGCATTTTAGTATGCTAGTGAAATGACTAATGGCTGGAGCTCCTGCAAAAATTCAAAATGGGGGTTTGGTTGCCAGGGGAAACAGATAGGTGATTTGAGGGTTAAAACTTTTGGCCCCAACCCCTCATTTCCAGGGAGGAGAGAGAGGCTGAGGTTAAGTTGATCACCAGTTGCCAATGATTTAATCAATCATGTCTACCTAATGAAGCTTCTATAAAAACTCAAATGGACAGAGCTCAGGGACCTTCCCAACTGATGAACACATGGGGGTTCTGGGAGTGTGACCACCACAGAGAGGGCATGGGAGCTCTGTGCCCCCTCCCACATACCTTGTATAAACCAAAGATAAAATTCTAATCCCAGAAACCATCCGAACAGACACACCTCCTCTTGGTGAAGGGCATTCCAAAGTTAACCTGAAAAACTAGTTCAGGCCATAATGGAAAGGGGGAGTCTGATATGTCTCATTATACCCTCCTCCCTTTTAAAATTCAGGCTCAGCTGGCCAGCATTAATATCAACACAGTCATAATAGATAAACAGACTGATAAAACAGACTAAGTCTGATAAGAAACATTTACAATCTATTATCTCTGAAGTCAGCTATCTAGAGGCTTTAGCTGCATGATAAAACCTTGGTTTCCACAATTGATATGTTACTGTATCCCAGACATTCCTTTTTTTTCCTATTGATTCTAGATCTTTAGATCATAACTCTTTCAACCAGTTGCCAATTAGAAAACTTTTGAATCCTCCTACAATCTGGAAGTCCCTGCTACCAGTTGCCCCACCTTTCCAGAACAAACCAATGTATATCTTACATTTATTGATGTTTTATGACTCCCTAAAATGTGTAAAACCAAGATGTAGTCTAGCCATCTTGAGCACATTTTCTCAGGATCACCTGAGAGCTGTGTCATGGGCCACTCGTCACTACATTTGGCTCAGAATAAATCTTTTCAAAGATTCTACAGTATCTTGTTTAATTTCTATGTATTTGTATACTTTATAAAATTCCTCTCATTAGTTTCTAGTTTTATTCCATTGTGGTCAGAGAAGATGCTTGATATTGTTTCAATTTTTTGAATATTTTAAGATTTGTTTTATGACATGACATATGGTCTATCCTTGAGAATGATTTATGTTCTGCAAAAAAAAGAATGTGTATTCTGCACCTCGTGGATGAAATGTTATGTGAATATCTATTAGATTCATTTGGTCTATAGTGCAGATTAAGTCTGATGATTCTTTGTTGAATTTCTGTCTGAAAGGTTTGTTCACTTCTGAAACTGGAGTGTTGAAGTCCCCAGCTATTATTTTATTAGAGTTATTCTCTCTCTTCAACTCTAATAATATTTGCTTTATTCATCTGGATGGTCCAGTGTTCGGTTCATACATATTTTAAAATGTTATATTCTTTTACTGAATGAACTATCATTATATAGTGAAATTTTTTGTTTCTCCTTATAGTTTTTGTCTTTAAATCTATTTTGTTTCATGTAAGTACAGAAAATCCTGCTTTTTTAGTTTCCATTGGCATAGAATATCTTTTTCCATCCCTTTATTTTTAATGTATGTGTGTCTTTATAGGAGAAGTGTGTTTCTTGTAAGCAACAGGTCAATGGGTCTTTTTATTTCATCCATTCAGCCACTCTATGTCTTTTTATTAGAGAGTTTGGTCAATTTACATTCAATATTATTATTGATAAGTAAGTACCCCTGTTTTTTTTTTTTAAATGTTTACTGGTTGTTTTGTGGTCTTTTCTTCTTTCTTTCCTTCCTATCTTCTTCTAGTTAAGATAATTTTCTCTGGAGATATGATTCAGATTCTTGCTTTTTATTTTTTGTGTATCCATTGTATGTCCTTGGTTTGAGGTTACCATGAGGCTTGAAAAGCCTATCACATAATCAGTTGTTTTACCCTGATAACAACTTAAAACTGTTTACATAAACATACAAACAAGCACAAAGAACACTAATGAAATCCCTACATTTTCACTTAGTCCTCTCACTTTTTAACTTCGTTGTTTATATTTATATCTTATTGTACTATGTCTTGAAAAAATGTTTTAGTTATTATTTTTTATTGGGTTATCATTTAGTCTTTCTACCTAGGATAATAGTTTACACACCACAGTTACACTGTTATGATATTCTCTGTCTCTCTGTGTGTTTACTATTACCAGTAAGTTTTATAATTTCAAGTGATTACTTATTACTCATTAATACCCTTTTATTTGTGATTGAAATACTCCCTTTAGCATTTACTGTAGGACAGGGCTAGGATTGATGAAGTCTCTCAATTTTTGTTTGTCTGGGGAAGTATTTATTTCTCCTTCATGTTTGAAGGATATTTTTTGCTGGATATACTATTCTAGGGTAAAAGGTTTTCTTCTTCACACCATATATATATATATATATATATATATATATATATAGTGGAAACCCTACAAACTCTCATGACTTGTAGGGTTTCCACTAAAATGTTTCCTGCCAAACTTATTGGTGCTCCCTTGTGTATTATTATATTATTATTATTATTATTATTATTTTGCTGCTTTTAGAATTCATTATTTTTGATTTTTGGGCATTTGATCATTAAATGCTTTGAGGTAGTCTTTTTTGGTTAAAATATGCTTAGTGTTTGGGAACCTTCTCCTACTTGGATAGTGATATCTTTCTCTAGGTTTGGAAAGTTCTCTGTTATTATCCCTTTGAATAAACTTTCTACCACTATCTTTTTCTCTACCTCCTATTTAAGGCTAATAACTCTTAGATTTTCATACAAGATCTAGAAAACTCTTGGAGGCTGTTTCCTAGATCTTGTATGTGTGCTTCATCGTTTTTATTTATTTTCTTTTGTCTGCTCTGACTGTGTATTTCCTTCTGCTTAATCAATGCTGCCATTAAAAGACTCTAATGCATTCTTCAGTATGCCAATTATGTTTTTCAGCTCTAGAATTTCTGCTTATTTTTAATTATTTCAATCTCTTGGTTAATTTCATCTGATAGAATTCTGCATTCCCTCTCTATGTTATCTTGAATTTCTTTGAGTTTTCTCAGCACAGCTATTTTGAATTCATTGTCTGAAAGGTCACATATATCCATTTCTCCAGAATTGTTACCCAGTTTCTTACTTCATTCATTTGCTGAGGTCATGTTTCTTTTGATGCCTGTTGATGTTTTTCAGTGTCTGGGTGTTGAAGATTTAGGTATTTATTGCAGTCTTCACTGTCTGGGCTTATTTGTCCCATCCTTCTTGGGAAGGTTTCCAGATATGTTAAAGGACTTGGATGTTTTGATCTGAGCTGTTTCTGCTTTAGGGGAACCACCAATCCCAATAACACTGTGATTCTTGCAGACTCATATACTGCCTTGATATCTTGGGCAAGATCTGGCAGAATTCTTTGGATTACCAGGTAGAGAGTCTTGCTCTCTTCTCCTACTTTCTTTCAAATATAGAGTCTCTATCTCTGTTCTGAGCTACCCAAAGTTCTAGATAGAGTAACAGAAGTTTTCCTGTAACCACCACAACTATGACTGTACTGAGTCAGACCTGAAGCCAGCACAACATTGGGTCACATCCAAGGCCTGCTGTAACTACTCCCTGGCTGCTGTCTGTGTGCACTCAAGGCCCTTGTGCTCTACAACCAGTTGGAAACAAAGGTAGCCAGGCCTGTATCCTTCCCTTCAGGGCATCTAGGTCCCTTAGGTCCTGGGTATTTCCAGAAGTGTTGAGAGTCAAAGACTAGAATTACAAACCTTAGGAGTCTATCTGATATTCTATTCTATTGTGGCTGAGCTGTCACTCAAATCACAACACACAATTCTTTCCACTCTTCCTTCCTCTTTCCAAGGGCAGAAGAGCCTCACACTATAGCTATCACCACAGCTGGCCATAAAAAGTACTGTCAGACTACCACTGATAAGCCCTTAGGACCCAAGGTCTTTTAAGTCAGCTTATGGTGAATGTTGCCTTGCCTGGGACTTTCCCTTCATGACAGTGGGCTCCCATCTGGCCCACTGTATGTCAATAAATGCCATTCAAGAGTCACATCCTGAAATTGGGGATCTCAAGAGCCTGTTTGGTGCTCTACTCTCCTGTGGCGGCATTGGTACCTGAAGCCAGCAACTCTCACAGGCTCACCAAAGCCTTTTATGTAGTTCCTGGGTATCACTACTGATTATTTGGGGCTCAAGAGCTCTTCAGTTAGCAGGTGATGAATCCTGGAAGGACTGAGTCCTCTCCTTCAAGGCAATAGTTTCTCTTCTGGCCCAGGGTGTGTCCAAGAATGTCCCACCTGGGAGCTAGGTCCTCGAACAGGTGTCTCAAGACTGATGGATAGCCTATCCCGCTGTGACCGAGCTGGTATCCAAGATGCAGGACAAAAAGTCCTCCTCACTCTTTTTTGTCCTCTCTTCAAGTGGAAGGAAGAGGTGTCTTTTGTAGCTATGACCTGTACAGCCCGAGTTTAGGGGAGGGGTGATGCCAGCACTTCTTCGGCTGCCCCAGCTGGTGTCCCAGTATGATGCATGCCCTCCTAGTTCACTGCTTCTTGGCTTAGTTCAGCCCCAGAACTCACCTAAAAATTGCAGCCCTTATGGCCTAAACTGCTTTTCAAATTTACTTAGACATGGAGACTACTTTGTCTCTCAGTGGCAAGGTTTGTGGGCCCTTAAGTTTAAACCACTGGGATCAGTAATTCCCCTCTGTCTAGAGTTGGTTTAAATCCTCCCTATGTGGCTGGGCATCAGCTGAGGCTGGTCTGGTTTATCTTTCTGCTCTAATACAATAGCAATGAGTTCAAAGCTTTACAATTGCTGTGTCCTTTCTCCCCCAGCACCCAGAGATACTCCCCATACCAGGCCGCCAGTGGTAGGAGTAGGGGAGGGGTGGTTCAGTGATTCAAGATTGTTTTTATTTCTATCTATTCAGTGCCTCTTTCAGTAATATAAAGTTAAAATCAGGTACTATGAGGACTTACCTGATTTTTTGTTAAGTTTTTTTGTTTGTTTGTTTTTGTTTTTGTAGACAGTTGTTAACCTGGTATTCTTGTGGTGATGATCAGTGGAACTTTATTTTCTGCCATCTTGCTCCACCTTCAGCCAACGTGGTGTTTGTGGGACTGAGCCCTTAACCTGTGAGATCTGATATTCTCTCTAGCTACATAGCATCAGAATTGAGCTTAATTGTAGGACACCCAGCTAGTGCTGGATAACTGGTCGGTGTGGGGAAAAACCCCACACATTTTGGTGTCCAGAAGTACTGATTGGTGAGAGGGTAGCAGAAGAGAATAATCCAAGTTGTGCCCTATCCACAACCCTAAGCTATAACCATATGCTATTCCTAAACTGTAGTCCTGACAATTGCCTTCAGTACCTGAGGGCCTTGTCCCCCCTTACCTTTTTTCTCTGCTCTTAAAAAAAATAAAAAAATAAAAAGTCCACCATTTTGATTATAATTTCCTTTTTTCTTCAGTATAGGCCAATTGCGTATCAAATATAACTAAGTCACATTATGAAAAGACAAGTGCTGCTATTAAAATGATTTCATCAGGGTTAACAAATGGCATTTTTATAGAATTCTGTGCTAAGTATGGTCAAAACAAAATGCAAATTGTGCAGCAAATTACTTTTAACAGTAGTGGACAAAAAATCTGGACAATTAAACTATAACAATGAAACTTCTTTTTTGGGTAACGTTTTATATGATATTTAAAATCATCGTAATTATTTATAGCCTAATAAGTTAAGGAATCCAGAGGATAGTACTTACAGTGAGTGCTACGAAGCAGGCAATCTACCTTGACTTACCTTACCAGAATCTATTTGCGGTATGGAAATGTGCTAATTGTTCTGTTTCCCCACTTAACTCTTCCTCAATAGCCTATACCAAAGTATACCTCTGCTTGGCAAACTACCAATAAAGAAAACAGAATGCATGCATTATTGATGAGGTTGCTTCTGAATCAAATATCAAGGTGCATATATGTATATAAATACCCTACCTTTACCTGTAAAGATGGCACGGTTTTAATGAAAAAGGAAAAGCTGGTATGATTATCTGTAGAGTTATATTATCCTAAATTTAATTACAACATAAATTGGAAGAATGAGTATTAACTCCAGAGGGCACAGTGAAGAAGGAATCTGTTTTCATATCCTTGGTTTCTGTTTGAGTTGTTATTCTAGTGGAGAAGAGACAATCCGAAGTGAACAAAGACTTGAACATAGTTCATTTACTTTTAGGTATTCCACAATATCATTAGCTTTTGAGTAATCAGCAAATTTTCTGTCTTGTGGTCTGCCATAGTCTGAAGAAGAATTGCTGTATAGAGCACAGTAAATATCCCCTCTTTGTTTCTTTCAGGAATGCTTATCAGAGTTTGCTAGATAATAAAGTATTAATGGGGAAAAAAAACTTAAACCCTATAAAATATTTTAAAGAGGTTTATTCGGAAACAGTTTGAGTAACCATGGCCTGGGGAAGAGTCTCAGGAGGTCCAGAGAATGTGTGCCTGAGATGGTCAGGTTACAGTTTCTTTTCATACATTTGAGGAAGGCAGGAATTACAGGCAAAGCCATAAATCAATACATGGAAGCTATATGTTGGCACAGCCCCAAAAAAGGTGGGACATCTTCAAGAGGGGGTTTTCAGGTCATAGGTGAATTTAAAGATTTTTCTGATTAGCAATTGGTTGGAAGAGTTAAACTTTGTCTAAAGATTTGAAGTCGGTAGAAAGAAATACTTAAGATAAAGGGGGGTCTTGAAGGCCAAGATTCTCGTGATATAGATGAAGCCTCATAGGTAGCAACCTTCAGAGAGAATAAATGCTAAAGGTCTCTTTTTAGACTTTAAAAGGTGTCAAACTCTTAATCTCTATAGATCCAGGAAAGGCTTAGAAATGGAGGGCCTGGCTACATTATGAAGGTTCTCTACAGATACAAATTTCCCCCACAAAAGAGAGCTTTGCAGGGCCATTTCAAATATGTCAAAGAAACATTTTGAGATAAAATATTTTTATTTCCTTCCAGGTCTACTATCTATCTGCTATGCTATACCAGAGTCAGGTTGGAAAGCCACATTATACCAGGTTAATTAAAAAATAAATTTAACAAGATTTTATGGTTTGTAGGATGCAACTTTACCTTGCAAGGCCTCAGGTCTTGGTTATAATTTGGTATCTTACTGCCACAAAGAGTCTGTTTTGTCAGTTTTGTGTTCTCTATTTTACCCTTAATACCAGTCAGTTGTGCCTAAGCTCCAAAAGAAAGGGAGGGTAATGAGGTGTGTCTGATCTCCCTTCCTGTCATGGCTGAGAATTCAGGTTTTCAGGTTTCTCTGGGGTCTCCTTGGCCAAGAGGATATTCATTTGGGTAGGCCAGGTCTCCCTAATGGCTGAATAGGCAGACCTCCATCATAACTGTCTCAGCACTGACTGAGTGGTTAGGTTAGATACTAAAAGCTGAAAGAGCCAGTTCCCTGTACAAAGGCTGGGATGTAACAAAAGCCCAGCGAGAGTTTTACCTAGGCCTTTCCTGGGCCTTGATGCATGACAAGATAATGAAGGAATTCTTAACAGGACCCGTTTAGGATTAAACAAGTTTTATTGGGTGTCTGAAGAAACTCCTCAGGCCTCCACGAACAAGTTTATTGGGGGTCTGAAGGAACTACCCAAACCTCCATGATTTACTAGGAGACAAGATAAGGGTAATCACCCCAGCACCTGCACTCATTTAGATTAAGTAAATGTACTGAGGCTCCAGAGGAAGGTCTTCAGAACTCAGGCCTTAGTTATAGATTAGAATAAGTTAATCACTTATGTCTTTAGATGGATGCACACTTACACATAGACATATAGCTTAGAAGGTATGTAAGTTCTGGAAAACTTTGCAATTTTGAGTTGGTCTGGCTATAATTTCCAATCCTTCTTTCTGTACCCTGTTACAGAAATAAAAACTCTTGTCTTTCCCAGTTGATCTGCATCTCGTTATCAGGCCAAAAAAATAAGCAGCTCGCCCCGTGGTTTCGTCTGGGAACACATTCAGTTGGTTTGGAGGCTTAGCAAGCTGAACATCTGCTAGCAATTCACTTTGTGTACTGTTCACAAACCAGGGTTCAAATGAAGATACTAAGAGGACACCAGAGGAACAGGGTTATTATTATTTTTTTGTTTAGGAGGTGTGCCATATGCACCTATTTGTTTTGTTTTCTCCTAGGTCCACAAATTATGTCAACACAAGAAAGAGAATTTTGTTCAATAGTTGAATAGTTGAAAGAGTTGGTGTGATGTGGACACATATCACTAAGTACGTGGAAAATATTAATAACATTGTGACTCTAATAAAATCCTTTGAGAACCTTGCTAGTATAAGGCAATTGTTTGGTCACAAGTGTTAGCAAAATCTCTCAAAAGACAGGGTTTGACAAAAATGATGTTTTATCTTTCCGTAGTATGCAGTAGATACTGGTACTATCTATAACATGCTCAGAAGATCTCAAAGGAGGATGGCAGGGCCTTCAAGCATAAGTTCCTCTGCAGCTCTGGATAACTTGGATGAATTGTTTTAAGTCTCAAGCAAAGAACATGACTATGACTAAAAGAAAAGGAGCTTAACACAGAAACATCAAGATTACATGAAATTTAGTAGAATGATTCTTACATTTTTTGATCATTACTGTAATACAAATCCAAAAATGCCTAAATGAGAGCCTTCTAGATGACAGACAGCCTAACAGTAAGAAACTTATTGTCATGTTACTCCTGACAAACATGAACAATTCACCACAGAAATAACTTGGCTCATCACTAGCAGTTTACTCTGATAGGCAACCTCGTCTTTGATTCAAAATGTTTTGAAAGTCAAAGATCACTGCTGTCATGCATCAAGGATGCATTGGTCTTTTAAATCTGATTGAACTTTAAATTAGCCATGGGGACCTATAGCATAGGAATAATTTTAATCTGTACACACATTACTTCAAATAGTTAATATATGCATTGTCCCGTCCCAGAGTCAAATACCCTAGAGAACAATTAGCATTTCTGACACATATTGAAACATTTTGAAGTTTTTTTTCTCATATAACTTGAAATGTGGTGTATGCATCCCATAGGGCTTTAACAATATCGTCGTTTTCTATTAATCAATGTTGCATTGCTAAATTACAATGTTTAATACTGGGAAAATTTACCATAATATTTAGCATTGTTTATAATTAATAGTTGATCATTGCTGTACGTACTTTAAATATTTTTTCTCCAAGAATTTACAGAATATGGACCACTCCGACAATACCTTACGAATTAAGGAAAGTTATATACTTGGTGGATTTTCTTACATACATCAGACACAATACCACAATTCAAATTCGATTTAACATGCTTTGCTATATGCTTATTTACAAATAAACATTTGACTAAGTGCTATAGTAGGATGCCATAATAAACAAAATACATTCTCAGTTCTCAAAGACATATAGTTTAGTCAGGAAAATAAGATATGCTCACAGATTACTTCTTCACTACAAACACATTCATGTACAGATATATTCTCTAGCATCCAACTGGCTTCAAACACAAATATTACTTGACACTCTTCAATTGCTCGATTTTACCTTCATGGCAAAAATGAATACTTTTTTGCAAGACCCTTTACCTGACTCCTGCCTGCCCCTCCAACCTCATTTTTTTATTAACCCCTCTCCATCATCTCTATAATCCAATCATAATAACAAATTAATTGATCGACACTGTTATCTTGTTCTGATTGTTATTTTTATGTTAGTTTTTAATTAAACAAACAAGAAATAAACATGCTCTCTTGGTAAAATAATTACAAGTATTTTATAATTACAAATATTACAAGTATGGCTAAAACACTGTCTGAACTGGTCTCAAATGGTCTATCCTGTCCCCCAGTGGTAATCACTGTATCAATTAAGTATATGTCCTTCCAGATGTTTAATACATTTACACGTATAATGTTGCTTTGTTTTGTGTTTTAATCTGTAGAGGATCATATTTTTACACAGTCTCTGTGATTTATTTAATTCAACAAATACCTCAGAGATTTTACTATATCAGTGAAATAATATAGCATTTCCATAGCATGAATTAATAGTTTTAATCTCTTTCTTTATTATGTCTCTTCTTAATGCTTCAGATATTTATTTGGATTTCTCTTCCTTTTTTTAAATTACATGTAACAAGAGTTAGTTTACTTTTTTGGTCCTTGCAATTTAGCTAGTATATGTTTTATTGATCAAATCAATATTTTGTTTTTTATAATTTCTGCACCTGTCTTTAATTAATTTCTTTCTTTAACAGAATTTACTTTGTGATTCTTGTAGCTTCCTGAATCAAAAGGAGTTTTTAAAATTTATTTTTTGTTTTCCTTATCTAATAAATTCATTTAAAGTATACCTATGTATATATATTCCTCTAAGTCTCCTTTTGGTCACATCCCAGCAGTTTGATATGAGGTGTCATTAAGTTCTAAATAAATTATAATATTAATTGCTATTTCCTTTTTTAACCCAAGATGTATTCCACTGTGTGCTTTTAAATTTTTAAGTGTATAGGGTTTATGTTTGTTTTGTCTTACTACATTTTGATTATTGCTTTCTAATTTTATTTCATAGTAGTAAGCATACTGTGTCCTATAAGATTTTGATTTTTTAATTTGTTTCGAGTTTTTTTCTTGAAGCTTAGCATATGGTCATTTTTTGAAAATATTTGAGAATAATTTGTATTCTTCTTTTGCAGTACAAATACCTGTGTTTGTAATATATGTATATTAAACTTAGTTTGTTAATTATAAAATTCAAATCCTCTAAATTCTTTCTCACTTTTTTAATACACTTTGTCTGTAAACTTAGTGAAATACTTTATCACTATGATTGCAGATCTACCCATTTCTTGAAATTCTATCAGTTTTTGTTTATGTTTTTTGAAACTACATAATTAGGTAATAAACTTTCATGACTTTTATATTTGTGATGGATTATTCTTTTTCAGTATGAAATATTCTCTGTGGCTTTTTGATACCTTTTGCTTCAAATTCTGGTTTTCTGATAATGTCATACCTGTATTTCTTACAGTCTCTGTTGCAACTACAAATGGTTACCAGCTTACAGTGGTTCAACTTGCAATGTTTCGACTTTATAATGGTGCAACATGGATACACGCTCAGTAGAAACTACACTTCTAGTAGCCATGCAGCATTCTGTTTTTTAATTCCAGTACAGTATTCAATAAATTACATGAGCTATTCAACACCTTATTAGAAAATATCCTTTGTTTTAGATGAATGTGCCCAACCATTTGCAAATGTAAGTATTCTGAACATGTTAAGTTAGGCTAGACTAAGCCATCATGTTTGTAATGTTAGATACATTGAATGCATTTTGGCCTTACGATATTTTCAATTTACTATAGGTTTATTTGAAATGTAACCTCATTGTAAGGTGAGGAGCATCTATACTCAACTGTATTGCTATAGTATGAAAGCACCCATAGACAATATATAAACAAATAAGCATAACTGTGTTCTAATAAAATTTCATTCACAGGTAGCTGGTTGGATTTGGCCTGTGGGCCATAGTTTGCTAACCCCTGCTTCAGGTGATACTGCCACAATCTAAGAACTTAGTTGCTACAATTTTGACTAAGTATTTTGTTTTCTTAAAGCAGAAAGATGCAGATTATTATGTGCTCTCAATAGATAGTAGCTTTCACAACTTTCCAAGCATTTCACAGCATTACCCTTGTTAAAATATCTGATAGGAAGGTACTGGATTTATAAAGGTATAAACTCACAGGAAGAGAGAGAAAATGGCCATAAAGCTGCACAAGGAGTTAGTAGGAGAGGCAAAATCATAAACACCATCCACTCAAGGTGAGACTGAACTTCCTAAGCAGCAACTTTGTTAGCAGTTACATGTACTTGCATTAGAGGCCCTGAAAGAACCACTTTTCAAAAGACCTGACTTGCATTATTATCTGGTATACAGTAGAGACACCAAACAGAAAAATAAAAAAATAAAAAAATTTAAAAATTGAGAAGTGTTTCTTTTTCGCATTTATTTTCCTCTAACATGTTTTGACTATATTTAATTTAATAATTACTGTTTTTTTCTTTGGCTTACATTCTTATGTAGGCAAAAATAAAACACCAAAGGGATTGTGAAAGCAGTAATAGACATGTCATCTGCATTTTTTTCTCAATTACCTTAGAAAGTCATTAAATTGCTCTTAATTTCCTCTTGAAACACACATGTGTAAACATTAATTTCCCAGGCAGATTAACCAAAAAAAAAAAAAAATATATTGAACAAACAGCAAAACAGAAGCAGAATATTTGTGACCACCGTTTTGGAAACAATTGAGCAAGAAAATTTAAAAGTAAACCTTGTACTAGAGTTGTGAAATTGAATGGATATCAAGAATGCCATGCCCTTTGTCGTTATGAACAAAAGGTCAGGCCTATTTGATCAGAATATGTTATTTTAGAGAAACAATTGTATAACAGTGTTTTTCCTCTTCTCTAATTCTGCTCAAAAGAACCAAAGAATTTTCTGTTCTTAGTTTCGACTGTGAGTTTTATAAGTTGTTTTTCAGAATGCCACTCTCTACATTATTTGAAGAAAAGCTTCGAAGTATTTTAATTATAGCGTTCTATGGTTGACTCTAAATTTCCAAGTAAGTAAGTGTTGCGTCACTGATTTGGGGTGCCATCTTTTGCTTCTAGACTACTTTTAGAATTTCAAATAAATGAACAGAATATTCTCACTTCAAAGAGAAATAAAACTGTTTTGAAAGACAGCCTTTGAATGTAATCTTTTTCAAAAAGAGCCTATTTAGAGAAAATGGAATCCAAAAATGTCAACATCCATATTCTTCCTGAGAATATGTTTTCTTTTTGACAACAGCACTGATAAACTAAGAGTACTTTTTAAAACAAACACACTTTATTTGGCTATAGAAAAAGTAGTAGAAAATTTATGGTGCCAATACTCATAATTTCATCAAAAAGAAATACATTTCACATATTTGATATGAGCAACTGCCTAAACCCACACAATGTATATGAGAAGATTTAAATTCACTTAAAAAAATCATAGGATGTATGTATGTGTGCGTGTATGTTTCCAATGAATCTATTCAAACCTGAAAGAATGATTTCTTGCTACAATGTTGATCAATTTTAAAAGTTGAAATATACAGAAAAATACGTTCTAACATTATATAATTGATTTTGCCTTTCCATTTTTATAGATTACTATAAATACCCTTTGATCTAAAAGAAAATAGTCATCCTCACTGGGAGCACAAAAGGCATTTAATATGACAAAGATTTTTAAAATAATAGTTTAAATAAAAACATTGTGGATAATAATACTTGCATTCCTACAGACTAGGAAAAGATAAATACTACTGTCACTGTTAGTTAAATAAGGGTGAGGCAGAAATTTCAAGAAGGATGTTCATCTGTCAGGGATTTCTGGTAGCCATTTTCAATAATACATGCAGTTTTGCTTCAGGGGTTCACACCAATAAGACTTAATGAGACAAAAAGGTTGCGTAAAACCCTGAAGAAAAAAATGCATGTATTATTTAAAACACTTTTTATTTTATAATTTTGCCCATAATTCTCATAACAGTTTTAACATTTATTTTTTAGAAAAGAATGCAATCACAGGTAAAGATAATGCTCTTAGGTAGACTTAATGCTGTTACTTTTATTGATATATTTTTATGTCTATGTAATTCATTTTCTTCCAAAAAACATTTTTTATTATACCTTCTCAATTAAAATTTTCAATCGCATTGAATAAGCACTACAGATGGTCATATAAATTAAATGATCACATTACCCAACTTACAACACAGGTTCCTTATATTTCTCTAAGTTGCCTGACAAATTTTTATTTTTAAAATGTAAATATTTAACATTAAACTTATAAGAGTAAAATGATTAGAAATAAGCTCACCTTTCTATACTATTCCACTTTTAACCAAATCAAAACATTCAAACCTAATGATAACTGTGTTTTAGTCTTGAAAATATCTTAAAAATATACTCAAAGAAGGGAAAATAGTTGATTTTCTGCTTATGCTTTTTATTAAAAAAAATTGGCATAATACACTTTCTTTTTTAGTTTACTTGGTATTTTGTGTTTCTAATGTGAAGATCTACCAGGCATAAATGAGCTGGTTCATAGGTTCCTACAGTTCCAACAACTCAAAACGGAATAATTCCTAATGACCAGATCTCTTAAGATAATGTAATAAAGAAGATAAAGTAGGGTAAACATTAAGGAGGGTCTTATTTTTCTTTTAACAACATATTTATATAGGTATCAATCAATATTAAGATCAGAAAAATGTACATTTTGATAACTAATTCTGTGACAGTTGGAAGTCTGACTGTGGTTAAGAGAGGTCAAACTAGGAGAAGTTTAGGTAAAAGTGTAGCATATGGAAAATAAGATTCAAACAACAAAATAATATTAGGGTTTGGTGACTTTCAGAATGAGTACATGGGATCATGAATTCAAAGGAAGGTTTGAGATCTGAAAATTGGGCCAGCATGAAAAGCACAGAACAAATAAATAAGTAGTGGGAATTCAGGCAGACAACAGCATTATTTTTTTTTCTTTAAGTATTTTGGAAGCACCTGTGGGCAACAAATTCATTGACAGGAGACTTAATCACTGGAGAACTCATATTCCAGGCAGTAAAGCCAGTGTTTGGGATTACTGAAGTACAGTGTCTGAACTAAAGCATCAAAGTTAAAAGAAGACAAGGAGTAAGATTCATGAGTCTCATTATTCCCTTTCCCTTCTCAATTTAAACACCCCACTTACACACACACACACGCATGCACATACACAAAAACCTCTGTACAGTCTGGAGTCTGAGGTGTGGCAGATCCTAAAAAACAGTAAGGCAGGAATAAGTAAGAATTATAGACAGCAATGATTATTAGTTATTTTAAAGGTATCTAACCTTTTTTTCCAAAGGGAGAATATAAGGCTCAGAAAAGTTACTCAACTGTTCAACATCACTGAGGCTGGTTCTTCCCATAAAACAAAACTATTGGGAAGATTACATATGGGATAACAAATGAAGATTCATAAGTATTAGGTGTTCCCAATTTGCATTCTCCCGTTCCATAAAACCATCCCTAGTTTTCCTACAAAGAAGTACTGTAGGAACTTAATATATGTCTAGGAAAACAGAAAATCATGTATATTGTCACTTTTTGTCTCTTTTTATTTTCAATTATATCACATTTGGGGAGGAAGAACTTTCTAGGAGAAGTAAGGATTGTCTAACCTCTGGAGTGTTGCAGCAGGCAGAATAATGTCTAGAAAAACATAAGGCTGCATACTAAGTTAACTCCCTCTGCTAATGCAGCGGTAGGGAATATGATTATAAAATATAAATCACATAGCATGGATTTTCAAGGTCATTTGCGATGAGCAGAATCACAGTTGTGAAGTCTGTGTATCATAACAGACTTTGCTGTGGAGTACAAAACTAATGTGTACCATATATACTGTATGTCCAGATGATGTCAAATTAATTATAATTTCAGTTACTGTCATATTTGAAGACAGGATTGTATTATTCCATCCTCGCTCTCACTATTTGGTATTAGAAATCACTCTAAAATCAAGCTGTAATGTAACCGGCATTGGATTCTTCTCGAACAAAATGCAACCAATAATGATAAATTTATGTAGAGCCATTATTCTCCAGAGAGCCAAAGAGCTCTTCAATGGGGAAAAAAAGGGAGGGATGGTGTTCATGACAATATGATAAGGTATTCTGGCATCCCTAGAGTGTAACTTTGGCTGATATACAGGTGTCAGAACAACACATCTTTATGGTGTGTGCTAATGGAAGAAACATGATGAATGCCCTTGAGCAGTGGAAGGAAGAGAAGCAGCAGCAGAGCCTGGGGACAGATGGTGCTGATTTATTACTTTGAAATGTCAGAGGGTAAGTGCTTTCTGCATATTGAGTTAGAGGTAATGCAGAGGTAATGTTTGAGATTATTGTTTTGGGCTTGATATTTTGATACTGAATTTGAATCAAAATCTCATTTCTTAAGCACCCTTATTGACAAAAGAGATGGCTAGATTTGAAAAGGCCCGACACCTTTTGGAATATGCTCAGGAAAATAATGTACTGGCTCCATGGCTCATGAATGTATTTGAAATGAATACAGGGCATTTTTTTCATTGTCTTCATTTCCTGTGACAATTAGACTGTGATTCAAAGTGGCATAACCAAAATTCATTGTAACCAAAGCAGCTACCATCTTGTGGTTTGACAATGAGATTAAATCTAAAAGAGAATATTGTGGATAGAACATCCACCAACCACAAACATTTTCCTGGCTTTTACTTTACCAATCAGCTTTGTTTTATGTGGATCTGGTCTCAGAGAAATAACTACCACAGAATGATTCTGACCACTTCATTACATAGATACCACTTAAGATAATAGATGTCTTAAACTGTTTGATAGATTATTCACCCGAGTTACATTTTTGAGACTTCCAAGTTAAAGTGAGTTTATGGAAACTGTTTACTGATTAACTTTAAGATAGAAAAGAACCCTTTATTTTTTTTATCATCTGTATCCTAGTATCTAAGAAGGGTGCAAGATTCTACACTGCACTATATTTGATCACATTTTAAACTAAGCATTTTCACTGCTGAACTCCAAACTGATATGTACACTGTTAGAGATGTGTTTAGTTTTGTAAACTGTACAACATTCTATAACTTTTTCTTTTCATTCCACTATTTATTAAGACATTTTCATTGATATTTACAGTTTTCAAAAACAAGTAGAAAGAATGATATTGTCTACTGCATGAAATTATCAGATTGAGAAGACTGAAATGCTATTCTCAGCTTCTCCAACTGCCTCATTTATCCCACTAAAGTTCTTCACCTATAAAAAAAAAAAAAAGTAATCATTTACCCTTATTGTACATATATGAATAGTTTGTGGAATGTTTACAAAGAACACTGATCTCAGAATAAAATATCTTTACAAATAAGAGGGTAGCTAATATTTGGATATATAACACATTTGTATAGCAGTTTAAAGTCTTGACACTTATATTTTAAATGTTTGATAGTTATGTGTAACAATCCTGTAAGACAGTCAGCATCTGTATCGACTCCATTTTTTTCGTACATGAGATAACTGAGAATAAAAGGGAATAAGTAATTGATTTATGGTAATTCAGGTAGAAAGTGGAGACGGCTGGATAATACCTGTGTCCTCCAAGACAAGTGCTAATTATCCCTATACCACTCTGTTTCTTTCTTTTTTTTTTTTTTTTTTTTTTTTTTTTT
>NW_016107525.1:655499-659092 GCF_001604975.1 Cebus imitator
TTGAGACAGTCTTGCTCTGTCGCCAGGCATCAGGCTGGAGTGCAGTGGGCAGTGGCACAATCTCAGCTCACTGCAACCTCTGCCTCCTGGGTTCAAGCAATTCTCCTGCCTTGGCCTCCTGAGTAGCTGGGACTACAGGCGCACGCCACCACGCCCAGCTAACTTCTGTATTTTTAGTAGAGACAGGGTTTCACCATGTTGGCCAGGATGGTCTCAATCTCTTAACCTCTTGATCCACCCACCTCAGCCTCCCAAAGTGCTGGGATTATAGGCGTGAGCTACCACGCCCAGCCCACTCTGTTTGATTTTATGCACAACAGATATATGTGTGAGATCATCATACATGTTTATAGTGGACAATGATACACGTTTAGTCTGCTATTTTAGAGAGAAAAGGTGATGAACAGAATGTAAGCTGTGCAGACAATATAGGTGCTTAGTAAATATTTGTTGAAAATGAAAGCAATTAACATAGAGGACATTTTAGCTCTCTAGAAACTTAAACAGGAGACAAATTTGGGGCATTTGTTGAGCATCTACTAAATACCAGTCCCTTACTAAATGTAAGGTATTTCACACATATTCTCAGATTATGTTGCCCTGTCTAGCTACTTTGAAGGAATTTTAATTAATTTTCAGTGATGAGTGACAAGCTAGCAATAACACTAAAATATATGATATTGTGAGGAAACATAGAAAGAAAAGGAATGGCACCATCCATCTTCCAACAGAGTCAAGGAAAATAAATACAACAGAAACACGATTTAATATCATGCTATAGACAGACAAGAAAAAAGCAAGAGAGCCAACCACTCAACATGCCTCTCAACATGCTTAGGGCTGACTACTAGAGGGGCAGAAAAGCAAAGATCAAAAAAGCTGCCTTAGGTTCACATGCTGTTGACTGACCAACTAATGCAGGGGCATTTGTGGATATGACTACTATGCAATCCATATTTACTCTACAGAAATTTGATAACAACTAATTAGGGTGTTAGACTTCAATAAATGATATTGAAGGATATAGAAGAATCTCACTCCCTGGGGATTTCTAAATAGTACTTTTCTACCTGTCTATATAATGCCACCACAGTATTTCTAGCATTTTCTACCAGTAACTATCATAGGATTCTCACTACCTTCCCATCAATACCCTGTGTTGTTTCCCTGCCAAACCTCTTCTGAATTTCTGTTTATAGGCCACTTCATTTTCTGAAACAGTACTAACAAATCCAGCCAAAACCAGTCTCCTTTTTCAAATACAGTGTAAATTAAGCACTTTTTTTTTGAGATGGGGTCTTGCTCTGTTGCCTAGGCTGGAGTGCAGTGGCACAATCTTGGCTCACTGCAGCCTCTGCTTCCCGGTTTCAAACGATTCTCCCACCTCAGCCTCCCAAGTAGTTGGGATTATAGGCACCTGCCACCATACTCAGCTAATTTTTGCATTTTTAGTAGAGATGGGGTTTCACCATGTTGGCCAGGGTAGTACTTTTTTTGTTAATATTAGCTTCCCTGATTTGGCTGAAATTATGTCAGCAAAAAAAATTTACATGCTTGGTCATTATAGGCATCTTCACCAAGGAAAGCACAGGGCAATGATCACAACAGGCTAAAAATTAGAAAATTAATTAATCAAACTTTCACAGACAGATTTGTTCTCAAAGTTAATTATTTAATTACAATGATTTTTCATTTATTGAGTAGATATCAGGTATATTCAGTAAGCCTAGTTTTCCAGCAAGAAATGTAAGCTTTGAAAAGAGAAGGAAAAAATATGATTTTATAGGACTATGAAAATATTCCATGCTTATTGTGAGAAATTTGGAAATACCAAAATGTGTAGGAAGGTAGCATAAAACTCTCTGTAATTTCATTACTCAGAAATGAGTGTTGTTAACATTTTTCTCTAAATGAAGAAAGAGCTCTTATTCTCTGAATACACACACAGGTACATACACATACATGGTAGCAGTGAAGAGTGACAGGCCAGCAATAGCCAACAACAATAATTTTATAACCTCAAAAATGTTAAGATATTAGAATTATAAGACAGAGATAATAAATAGGTTTAATATTTTTAATCCAATAAAATAAAGAACTGAAAGTAAAATGGTCACAATTAAAATGTTCTATGTACTTTCACTGTTTGGGAGGAAGATAAATATATCGATTAACTTTAGATTTTGATAATATAAGTAAAATGTTCTAGGTTGGCCAGCAAAATTGAGTAGCCATATGCCTCGCAGGTCCTCTCTCTTCCAACTAAAATAATGCTGAGCATAAATAGCAAACAAGAAGAGGAAATCTCTGAAAGATGTAAAGAAGGTGGGCTGCCTAAGGTCATCAAAATATAAGGAAGGGCATTGTGGTGAGTTCCCGGGGTATCCATAGTACTTCTCATATATCCCGGATGGAGTTCTGCAGAAGCCCCCATCTGCATCTACCAACAGACACAAAGAAAAGTTCCAAGAAAATCTTTTCCCTCCAAGCCAAAGAAACAGGAAATGATGGCCTAATAGAAAAACATTTTGGCTGTACCTACCCTACTCAAGTCAAACACCAATAGAAACCACCACTTCCATCTCCCAATACCACTGTAGTCTCAGCAGGCCTTGTGGTGAGTTGATCTTCATCCCCTAACCCTGCTGAAGCAGGCAGTATGCTCCCATTCCCCAGCAGGGTGGTGTAGGTAGAGCCTAGCAAGGACCTAATCTTCCCTATTGTGCCTGATAGAAACAGGTGGTTCTTCAATTCCCTTCGCAGGTGGTATTGGTAGGTTAAACAGGGAAATGATCTTTTATGCCCTTGTCAGGGGAACAAGACAGTGCTCCCAATCCTCCTCAGTGTCTGTGGGGTCTAATTGTGAGCTATGGCTCCAGTGCTACCCAGCACAGAGACTCATCAAAGTAGTGAAAGTCAATGCAAGTAATACTTCACTCTTTCTCCCTCCCCATAGGTCAGTGAAATCCACTGGAGAGCTGAGCCTTCACATCCAACCAACAGCAACAAGATTGGACAAGGAAGTGTAAAGCAGAGCTACTTGACACTCCATCTGTTCCCCAGTCTTCAGTGGGGTCCAATTCCAAAATGAACTTCTACCTCTACCCTGCATCAACAAGATGGAACAATCATAGTAGATTGGCTTGATGACTCTCTGCTCTGCCCTTCCCCTCGTGTTGGGGAGGGAATCAATGGGGATCTAAGCCTCCACTCCAGCTAGCATCAAATCATTGGAGGTTGTGAGAGGTACAGCTACTTGGCGTTCTGTTTTCCTTGACTCTCCTCCAGTGGTGTCATCAGGGTCCAGCAGGGAGCTGAGATTCTGCTAGCCATTCTGCAGCAGCAAAGTAGTGTGAACTAGCTCTCTTCTTCCCCACTCCCCGATGTCAGTGTGATCCAGTGGAGAACTGATTTGCTATATCCACTTGGAGGCAATAAGGTGGTGTGAACCAATGCCCCACTTTTCTGACAAGCTGTTATCAGAGTCTAGGTGAGAGTTAAATTTTCATCCCACCTATCTATAATGAGAAGTGTGAGTCAGTGCCCCACTTTTGCCCAGTGGTCCAAAAATAAAGGTGAACATACACATACAA
>NW_016107525.1:661397-664144 GCF_001604975.1 Cebus imitator
TAAGATTATAGCTAAAATTGTCATACTAAGAACCAGAAAAATTTACAATATAACCTATAAAAGGCAATAAACAACAACATAAATCAGATATTGAAATTATCTTAGGAGTATTTTAAAGTAGCCATTGTGGAACTGCTTCAACAAGCAATTATAAATTTTCTTAAAATAAATGAAACAGTACTCTCGGTAAAAAATCTAAGCTATAAAATAACAAATTTAAACTATACAACTGAAAAAGGGAATATTGAAATAAAATGTCAATGAATGGGTTCAATAGTAGAGTAAAAATGACACTGGATAGAATTAGTTGTCTCAAAGAAAAAAACATTAGAATTTACCCAATCTGAATGACAAAAAGAATAAAGAAAATAAATGAACAGTGCCTCAGCTGAGACATAAACAAAAGAAGTGGCTGGGTGCAGTGGCTCATGCCTGTAACTCCAGCACTTTGGGAGGTCAAGACGGGCAGGTCATTTGAGGTCAGGAGTTTGAGACCAGGCTGACTAACATGGTGAAACCCTATCTCTATTAAAATAAAAAATTAGCCAGGCATGGTAGCAGGTGTCTGTAATCCCAGCTATTCAGGAGGCTGAGGAAGGAGAATTGCTTGAACCCAGGAGGTGGAGGTTGCAGTGAGCCAAGATTGTGCCACTGCACTCCAGCCTGGGTGACAGAGTGAGACTCTATCTCAAAAAAATAAAATAAAATGAAGTAACATTCATGTCATCAGAGTCTAATGAGAGAAGAGAAAGTGCCAAACTGAACAAATATTTTTAAAAATAATGGCTGAAAACTTTCAAAATTTGGCAAAAGACATAAGCCTAGAGATTCAAAAAGTTAAGCAAAACACTAAAGGATAAATCCAAAGAAATCACTGTCAACACAAATCATAATCATATTTCTGAAAAATAAAGGCAAAGAAAAATATTGAAAGCAGCTAGAGAGAAATAATGCATACCTATAGGGGAACATGAATTGGAATGAGAGGAGATATTTTGTCTGAAACCATGAAAGCTATCATGAAATAACACTATTTTTCAAGTATTGAATGAAAAGACCTTTCAATTGCAGATCCGATATTTAGTAAAACTATGATACAGGAATGAAGGGGCAATTAAAACATTGCCAGATTAAGGAAAGCAAAGAGAATTTGTTGCTAGCAGATTTGCTCATAAAGAATGGCAAAAGGAAGTTCTCTAAACAGAAAATAAGTGAAAACAAAAGAACGGCCAGACTTTCAGAAGAGAAATAAAAGCATTGGATTGGCTAAAAACAAGGATAAATAGAACAGATTAACCTTTTTTATGAGTGTCTTACATCATATTTGATGGGTATAGCTAAAATTTTATCTGACATGCTGCTCAATACATGTAGGGGAAATACTTAAGAAAACTGCAGTCATATGTTGCTTAACAACAGGGATGCATTCTGAGACATGCCTCATTTCTCAATTGCATCGTTGTGGAAACCTCATAGAAGGTATTTACACAAACCTAGATGGTATAGCTTACGGCACACATAGGCTATATGGTATAGTCTATTGCTCCTAGGCCGAAAACCTGTAGCATGTTGCCGTACTGAATGCCATAGGCAATCATAATACAACAGTATTAGTGTATCTAGACATATCTGAATATAGAAAAGGTACAGTATAATTATGATATAAAAGATTTAAAAAATGGTCCTCCTATATAGGGGTACTTATCATGAATGGAGCTTGCAGGACTGGAAGTTGCTCTGGGTGAGTCAGTTAGTGAGTGGTGAGTGAATATCAAGGCCTAGGACATTACCATACATTCCTGTAGAGTTTATCATCATCACCGTGTACTTAGACTACACTGAATATATTTTTAAATTTTTTTCTTCAATAATAAATTAACTGTAGTTCACTATAAATTTTTACTTTATAAATTTTTAAATTTTTTAACTCTTTTGTAATAACACTTAGCTTAAAACACCAGCACATTGTACAGCAGAACAAAAGTATTTTCTTCTTTATGTCCTTGTTCTATAACTTTTTTCCATTTCTAAAATTTTTAGTTTTCTATTTTATTTTTAAATCATTTTTGTTAAAAACTAAGGCACAAACACATTAGCCTAGGGCTGTGTGGGGTCAGGTCATCAATATCACCATCTTCTACCTCCATATCTTGTCCTGCTGGAAGATCTTCAGGGCCAATACCAGGCAAGGAAATGTCATCTTCTATGATAACAATGCCTTCTTCAGGAAAACCACCTGTAGGGCCTGGCTGAGGCTGTTTTATGTTAATTTCTTTTTATAAGTAGAGGGAGTATACTCCAAATACAAAAAGCATAGCATACTAAATACTAGGTGATAGGAATTTTTCTGTTTCTTTATAATCTTATGAAATCTCCGTAGTATATGTGATCTGTCATTAACCATAACATCATTAAATGTGATAAAGTAGACTTTAGAACAAAGAAAATTACTAGAGAAAATAGGGACTGAATGATAAAAGGGTCAGTTAATCAAGAAACATAATATCCTAAATGTGTGTGCACCAAGCAACAGAGCCTGAAAACACATGAAGCAAAACCTGATAGAGCTAAAAGGAGAAAAGAACAAATCTACAGTTACAGGTGGGGACTTTAACATCATTGATAGAACTACCAGATTAAGGTTTTTTGTTGTTTTTTTTTTCAATCCTTGATGTATTTAAGTTTTTCTGCTATGTTGCTAGGTATTATTTATTTCCATTTAACACGTTCAATATGCTGTATGCTTT
>NW_016107525.1:664809-703467 GCF_001604975.1 Cebus imitator
TGACCAGGATGGTCTCGATCTCTTGACCTCGTGATCCACCCGCCTCGGCCTCCCAAAGTGGTGGGATTACAGGCGTGAGCCACCGCGCCCGGCCTGTTGTATACTCTTAATGTGAAGAGGCATGTGTTGTAGAAAGTTGTAGAAATTTTGGCATATTTCACCACTCCCTCAGTTTTCTCCCTCTGGTATTCTCATTCAGCATGTATGGATGGAGGCTCTCCATCTATTCTCCATTTTTTTTCTAAACTCACATTTGTTTTAAAAAGTCTCTTAATTCGTGTTGTGTTCTTGGTGAATTCCTTAGTGCTAATTGGCAATTTATTATTTTATTTCCACAGTTCTTTACAAGCTAAAGGCCATCCCATCTACTGAAATTCTCAATTGATGACTATGTATACATACATGTGTATATAAGTATATATATTTCTAGACTTCTAATTATATGTTCTTTATCATGTGCATAAAGATATTTTCAGATATGCAATGATTTTAAATAGATATTCACTAAGCATTCTTCTTGGAAAAGCCACTTATTCTGTTATTTTATCTACAAAGAAAGCAATCAATGTCAAATCATTATAAGAAGTTAAAATAAGGCTAATAATAAACATTAAAAGAAGTTGGCCGAGCACACTGGCTCAGGCCTATAATCTCAGCACTTTGGTAGTCCAAGGTGGGCAGATCACTTGAGGTCAGGAGTTTGAAACCAGTGTAGCCAACATGGTGAAACACCGTCTCTACTAAAAATATAAAAATTAGCCAGGTATGGTGGCACACTCCTGCAATCCCAGCTACTTGGAAGTCTGAGGCAGGATGATCACTTGAACCTGGGAGGTGGAGGTTACAGTGAGCCGAGATTGTGCCACTGCACTCAGGCCTGGGCGATAGAGTGCAACTTTGTCTCCACAAAAAAAGAAAAAAAAAGAGGTTATACAGAGGTAAGTCTAAATGAATATAAAAGTTTTGATGGAAATATTAACAATCTTAAAACAAATATTACATTTAAAATATTTTTGGAAGACATAGGAGAAAAAAAAGCCTGATAAAATATTATCTTCAAATGAGTCTTCCTTAAAGTTCCAGCATCAATTGACATATTACTTTCTGCTTTATTTCTTAATATTTAGAGGATTTTCTAAGTAAGTTTCATTGAACTAGATTCCTAGCTCAAAAATATGAACTTCAGTGGCAGTCATTTACTGTTATAACTTCTTTTTTTTTTTAGACAGAGTCTTGCTCTGTTGCCCAGGCCGGAGTGCAGTGGTGTGATCTCGGCTCACTGCAACCTCTGTCTCCTGAGCTCAAGCAATTCTCCTGCCTCAGCCTCCCAGGTAGCTGGAATTAAAGGTGTGCACCACCATATCCAGCCAACTTTTTTTTTTTTTTTTTTTTGTATTTTTAGTAAAGATGGGTTTTCACCATGTTGGCCAGGCTGGTCTCAAACTCCTGACCTAAGCAATTGACCTGTCTTGGTCTTCCAAAGTGCTGGCCTTCGAAAGTAAGCCACCGCAGCTGGCCTATAACTTCATTTCTTCCTCTTTGAAGTCTTTCCATCCATCAAAATTTCTACTTTTCAAGTAGAAATTATATTGGAAAAAGTCACTTCTTAAAAATCATTTAGCATCAGTACATATATAGCACTGTAGCTCATGAATGCTACGTTGATGAAAATTGGATATGGGAGTGGCAAAAGAATTAGTCTCTGACATGAGAGAAGAAAGGATCAGCAAAGACAGATTTCCCATCTGTGTCCAATGTCTCAAGGATACCACTTAAAATGTGTTAAAAGTATGGCTCTGCAATAATATGTGGGTCCTACATGAAGTTTTCAGTAGAAATAAGAGAAAATTGATACGACAACACTAATTGATATAATTCAATATATTCTAAATATTATCTGAGTGACCTGAGGATAAAAAAGCATACTCTTGATGGGTGATCAAAATAAAAACTACCTTTTATGTCTTTCTTGGTTCTTTTGCATATACATAGCATGCGTCCTAAGAGGAAGAGGAAATAAAGTAGTTGCTTCCTAATCTAAGTACTGTATCTGTCATTTGTACAAATCACATGAAGGCACAATCTTGAAAATTTTCTAGAAAATACATGTATCTTGAGTCTTTCAAATGGATACACTGGAGTCATAGAGTTTTGGTCAGCTGTACTTGGTTGACTATTGAGACACTGTAATTAAAGAAAAATGTAAAATTTGTCAAAATACAACATTTGAAGTAAATGATGTCACCTCACTATAAAGAACTCAACATTCATTCAACACAAATATATATTAAACAATACATATTAAACAATTATGCATGGTGTTTCATAGGCACTTGAGAATTTGTGTCATGAAAGAGAGAAGTGCTACTGGCCTTTCTGGAACTTATATTCTCTTGAGAAAGACTATTAAAACTACTTCCAAAATTAATTACAATTTAACCAATATTCTAGAGGAGTACAAGATATTTACAGATGTTATGGCAGGAAAACCTACCTTAGATTGGGATTTGAAAAAGGGAAAGAGAGACAAAAAATTTCCAACAGAGGGAATAACATGTGGGAAGCTCCAGAGGTGGGGAGGAACAGAATTCATTGCAGGAACTCAAAGTCTATATGGCTATAATTCAAAGAGTGAAAGGAGAGTAATGTAAAACAGGTATAAGAGCCCTACTAAGGGTTTTAGTCTTCATTCTAAGAGGAAAGGGGAGCAAACATAGTTTTCTAAGAAAGATAATAGCAGGATCAAAATGTATTTTTAAAAGACCATTTTGAACAGAAAGAAATAACTATTTAGAGTATTTCAGCAGTTTAGGTAAGTAATCATGGTAGCTAGATCTAAGGGGTGGGGTAGAAAAAGGCAGACATTTGAGATATTTAAGAGATATTTTAGATGTAAAGTTATCAGGACTTTTAAGATTAATCAGCTGTGGGGTGTGAGTGAAAAGAGAAAACTCAAGGATGATTCCCAGGTTTTTTGCTTATATTATTGAATATTCTTATATATAAACCTTTGAGCAAGGGCAGTTTGAGAAAGCTATTGATTTGTTCAGTTTTGCCCATATCAAATTTGAATGGTTTATAATATATACCAGTGAAAACGCTAAAAAGAGTATATACAAGCCTGAAATTTTAATGTGAATTTTCATCGTGGCCTATGTTTAAATGTATTCAATTTTCAGTTAAATTATGCAAGCAAGAAATGTTGTCACCATTAAACAAATATTATGCCACTGTATCTCCAATTGTTTTTAAAGATCTTTTTAATGAGTAACTTGCAAAGATTGCCACAAGAATATGTTTACAACATTCCTGTTAATCCAAACTTCTTGAATTAACAAGTTATACATAGGAAACAGTCGCCTAAGAATTAACAGGCTAAAAACTAAAAGGCAAGAGAGTAAGTGTTCATATATCACCTTATCTACTGCTGACTTTCCAATATATATATTTTTTTCATTTCTGGTTTGTCCCTTTACCAGCTGCTAAATTTTGAGAGGACCACAAGATTAAAAATATCCTTCCCCACAGTCAAAGCACTTTAACATTCATCTTATTTGAAGAAAATGAATTAAGAGAGAAGCGTCCCACTCATGGACACATATTTTTGAAGCTAATCAATCTCTGGACTCATAATCATTGAGTAGAAATCAAAGCCCTGTTGAACAAAACAAATTTTACAGATGTTGATGAGAGAATATGTAGCTTTTCTATACATTTTCAAAGGCAAATATGTTACTTCTTTCATACGCCTAAAATAGGTAGCACAGCCTATCTTAGAATGCCAGCACTAGTGCTGCAAACACACACAGACTGTGGGAAAGTCATATGAATCACATTTGTGCATAACAAGCTGGCAAACTGTGACACACAAAGGCAAGAACGTGCTTGCTGAGTGTTCACTTTACTTGGTACTGTACTTCACAAAATGTTTTTCTAACACTCTTGATTCTTTGATTGCTGATGCAGCATCCTCCAGGCCTTCAAAAAACGATTTGCAGTTAAAATGAGGAAGATATATTTTCAGAAAAAAATGAACACTTGGTGTTATGTTTTTCCATTTCCAAGAAGTAGCATTAAGAGGAGCTGAAGCGGGTGGAGGCAGAGGGTTGCCGAGATTCTGGAGGGCTGGGAATACCACTTAGTATGAGGTAGAATTAAGTTTTGCTTCCCAAATGGTTCTTGTTTCTGAGATCATTTTTTTATGATAAAAAGAGAACATTTGAATAGAAAATCTTAACCTTAAAATGCTTGAATGGAATATCAATTTCGTCAATATAATTTTAAATAGCTGATATTTTGCGTTGCTGTTCACCCTCAGATCATTCTTTTGTATGCTCTGTTAGAGGGCTCATTTGATATATATTTTTCTAATTAAAAAAGCACAGGTAAGAAATATTGTTATGAAGACTAGCTGTATTATATTTATTTCCTGATAAAAATCCAAACAAAAGGAGAGGACGGAGCTAATTAACACTGACTTGGATTCCCACAGTCGTCAATACATTTGAGGAAAGGAAAATATGAATGCTTCCAGTCCTTTGATCACCATAGGAACATCATCCTCCTTCCATAATTACCCTGCCTTTGCCCCTTTCACCTCCCACTCCCCCATCTCCTACACATAGGGTCTGTGCCGCAGGTCTCTGGGGAAACAAAATACAGCTCCTTCCCATGTAAAAGGTTGGTAGCCTGCACATTTCTTCCAACAAAAGGCCTACTGCACCAGCCTGGTGCTTCTTTCAATTCTCATAGTCCTCAGATTGATTCTTTCAAATCTCTTCAACAGAAACAGGGAGAAAGAGACAAGAAAGAAACTGGGATAGTTTTACATTTGCTAATGAGGTTTCACCAAACAGGAAATTTGCTCACACATTGTCTCACCAATAGTGAACTTGACTTGCATCTACATACAGAAATTCTCATATTCAGGAGAGTTGATCCCTAACAGGATCCTAAAACATACTTGCCTTGGCCAACAAGCATTTGGAAGAGGATAGTTTAGAATGTTATTTTAGGGAGTACTGCATTTTAAACATTATTCTCAGCTAGGAAGATCTCAAAGTAGAGAATGGAAGTGTTTTTCTGGCAGTTAGAATGGAATCAGTTTTTACTATCTCTCTCTCACTCTTAGTCACATTAGCCTCTGCACTCGCTCTAACCTGGAGACACACTCACGCCCCAGGGCCTTGGCATTACTATTCCGGCGCCTCAGAAGTTCTTCCCCACTTGTTCCTTCTCTCGTTCTTCTCTTGCCTCTTCTCAAGTGTCAATTTATTAAAGACGCCTTCTCTGGCCTCCCTGTTGAAATTGCAGACATCTCCCTCCCTCAGTCCTAACTCTTGTTTCCTAGTTTATTTTTCTTCATAAAACTTATCATTATATATCATATTTGATTGTTTTTATTTTTCTTGGGCCAATAGATTATTTTTATTTATTGGTATATACACATACCTAGAAGAGTAAAAATCAAATATTTGTCAAATAAATAAAGCAGTGAATGAGTGAACCAGTAGGTGAATGAGTAAATGAATATTGGGCATAAAGAGCACTAAACTGCTACTCTGAGTACCCTGTAGAAATAAAAAGGATCAGATTTTTCCACAAATGACTCACTATCAACCTCTGCTTAATTCTACTTTGACCTATAGGTAGCATCACATATTTTGTGTAAGGCAATAATTGAATTCTTTCTTTGACTTCTTATTTGTCAATGACATCATGAATGCTAAAGTCTTTCCAAACGTGTGCTGCTAAGTTAGCTAGGCATTGAAATGCTGATGGATTTAGCTAGCTCTGATGGGAGTTATTGTGTTGCTTCCTATCACCACTACACATTAATGGGTCTCTTGCCATTCTTTTTTGGTGCCATTAGATTTGCTGTCTACCATTGCAGACAGCTCTGGAGCAGATGTTTCAGAAGTATCATTGATAACAGTGTCACAAAGATTGTGCAGAGTCAAAGGCCAACAAGCTTGACTGATGAGGAAGAGGTTTGGGCAGCTGATACATTGCCTCAGTGAGGGAGATTTTATACGTCCTATGGCTCAACAGCTACTGAAAGCAGCCAGGCATTTTTAAACAAAAACCATAGCTGTGTAGCAATACCTGGTCTCTTGGTTTTTACCACGTTGACATCATTCATCTTTCTCCAATTTAGCTATCTTTGCATTATGTAGCCCCACAGCTGCTAAATTTGTGTCCTCCTACATTCTTTTTATTAAAGTTGCCTCTCAGCAACTGTGGTTTATAGTGCTGGAATCTGACTTACAGTATCACATGACTAGGCTGCTTTTGCCATTCTATCTGCTCTCAAGTCAGATTACTAGAAAACATTTTAAATAGAGCACGCTTAGCTTCTCAAAATAATCAAACCCCTGCCACCATCACTACCACCACAAAAATCTATTACACCACTATGAAATACTCAGTGTTGTCATTTTGTAGTTATAACTATTTCTGAGGTGTATCAACATACTTCTGATTTCATATAATCATACTTTATGTGGAACATTAGAGATTATCCATTTCAATCTTTTTTTCAGACAAGTAAATTAGTGTCCCCAAAAGATAAGTTTTTGTGCAAGATCACAAAGCATTTAACTACCTACATGAATATAGCTTACATTAGAGCCTGTGCAAACCTGGTTCCTGACCCCTGTTATCTAAAAACCGCATGTGTTGATACCAAAAGATAAAAAGACATGTAACATTTATCTTCATAATTCTAATTTAGTTTGCTGTTCTAAAATATACTTATAAAAATCTTCAATTAGGAAACTTCATTCAGCCAGTCACTATGTATTATGCATCTACATTGTGCTGAGGACTACACTGGGGTGCTGGGGACATGAAAGTGATCAAAAGAGACATAATCCCTGCCATCACCAGAGCTTACAATATACTGGGATAAACAAATGGGTAAGCAAATATAATTACAGTAAGGTATAATAAGTGGTAATACAGGAGAAATATAGCAAGCTTTGGAAACATAGAAGAGCAGTGCATCACCTAGAGTGTGATGGCAATGAGGGTCAGGAAGAGCTCTCTAGAAGTAATTTTAAATTGAGATATGAACAATGAGTAGGAGTTAGCTGGGTAAAATGCGTGTGGACGCTGCTGCATGCAGCAGCAGAGAAGCTCATGAGTGAAGGCTTTGAGGTGAGACAGTGCATGACACGTGAACAGATGGAAAGGAAGCTCAGAATGGCTGAAAAATAGAGTGCCAGCAGAATAAGGCAAGAGACGTAGCTCAAGAAATACAATTGATCTGATAAATTTCACAAAGGAGCTATGATTTTATCCTAAGACCAATGAAGACATTTTTCAAACGGGGAGTCGCATGATAAATGCCTGGTTAAATAACAGGACTCTATAAAAAATGAGAATGGATTCAAGAGGGTAAAACTGGAGTCAGGGAGAGTAGTTAAGACACTTGTGCAGTAATCTGGGCAAGAATGCTTGTGGCCTGAACTAAGGTAGTGGTACTGGAGATAGTGACAAATGGATGAGGTCAACAGGAGTTTCAGCTGATAGATCTAACAGGGCTTGGATACTGTTTTGGTGTGTTGGAAGAAGAAATGGAGAAACTATATATGACTACCAGCTTTCAAGCTTAATAAACTTGGTGGATAATGGTGTCATTCACTGAGATAGGGAATGCAGAAGAGCAGATTTGACTGTGGAACGCAAAGAAATCAGTGTTACACATGATATGCTAAAGGTGCTTTGATGATACCCATGTAAAGCTGTACAACGGGCCATCAGATATACATGTTCAAAGGTCAGGGAAGCAATTTGGGTTGGAGATGTAGATTTGAGAGTCATTAGAACATGCATATTAATTGCAGCAATGAAAGAAGATGATTTTACTACTAATTTATATTCTCTCACAAGACAAATAATCAAGAAAATAATAGACCATTAACATTCAAGCAATGAACAGAGAAAGAGGATACAGGTAAAGGCTCTGAGAATGAATAAACAGAAGTTTAAGACATTCATTGTCTTGGAAAGCAAAGAAAGAATATTTTTCAGGAAGCACTGGTCAAAAAATAAACCCCATATGATGCTGAGCAACCAAGTGAAGTAAACATTTTAAAATATCTGTCTGATTTAGCAACAGGTTATTAGCCTATTTAAGAAGAGTCATTTTAGTGATACAATGGAGTATAAGGCTGATTTGTGTTCATTCATTGATTTATGCAACAGATACATTCATTGAGATTCTGTCTGTAGCCTGGCATTGTGTTGATGTTACAGATGCAATGTTAAGTACAAACATTATCCTCATTTTCATGAAACCTGCAATCGAATGATCAAGATAGACATCAATAAAATCGTCATGTTAATAATTACTAACTTGAACCTCTGACAAGGGAAGTTGTCATGTATGAGTACATACATAGTAAGGGGCTGTGACCTAGAAGGGTTTTTTTGTGGCAATAACATATGAAATAAATGTAGCATATGTAGAAATAAACAAGATATCAGAGAGTGAGAATACCGGGGTAAATAGAGTTCTGGGTTGAAGAGAGAGCATCTACAAAGACCTGAGACAGAAAAAAAACTGCTTGTCCATGGAATTAAAAGAATGGCAGTGTGTCTGGGGTATAGGGAATAAGGGGGAGCTGGTAAGAAACAGGTCTGAGAGAAGTGGGACGGGGCCAACTCAGTCAGGGTCTTGTTTATTAAGCTAAAGATTTGGTTATTATCTGAAAAGCAGTGGGAAGCCATTGAAGGGGCTTAAGTGTGTGCATTTGTCTTGGGAGAGGGGAGGAGGAAGGGCTAATATAATCAGGCTTGCAATTGAAAAGTTTACTCTGTTGGTAGAAAGAATTCAAAGAGAGGTGGAGTTGGCGAAAGCAGGCTTGTTAGGATCCAAGACTGCAGTGGTCCAAGCAAGAAATAACAACCGTTTGAACTAAAACAGTAGAAAAGGAAAGAAGTAAAGTGACTAAAGATTTATTTAGATGATAAAATTGATGATTCATTCTCATTGATTAAATATGGGCATGAGGCAGAAAGAGGTATCAAAAACAAACAGAAATTTTCCCAAGGTTCTGTTTAGCACAGTTAAGACAACTGTATCATACCTCCTAAAACTTTGAGCCAAGAAATTGGGGAGTGTCTTAGTCTGTTTTCTGTTGCAATAGCAGAATACCACTGACTGAGCAATTCAAAAAGAACATAAGTTTGTTTGGCTTACTTTTTTGGAGGCTGGGACATCAAAGAACATGGCACCAGAATCCGGTGAGAGCCAAACCATGGCAGAAGGCACTATGTGGCAAGATGGAGTGAGATCCAGAAAGGAAAGAAAAAGGGTAGCAAACAGCCATAGTAACTATCCTACACTCATGGATAATGGCATTAATCCATTCATGAGAGCACAGCTCTCCGAATCACCTCTTAAAGGCCTCACCTGTTAATGCCATCACAATAGCAAATTTCAACATGAGTTTTAGAAAGAACATTCAAATCATAGCAAGGAAAGAAGAGGGGGTGGACGTCAGTTAATGTAGTTTTTTTCTACTTATTTTTTTTGACTGTAAAGATTTAAATATGATGAAATATTGAGGGGAGGGACCTAGAGAAAGGGAAGAAAAGTTTGCATACAGGAAAGAAGACTAATCAAAGTACATGTTCTCTGAAAATGCAGAAGGAGGTAGACTCTAGAGCATTTAGAAAAGAAGGAAAGAACAAGTTGGGATACAGGTAAGTTATAGAGCTGATGACAGGGTGATGAGGATATAACCTTCTGATGGCTGATATTTTTTCTGTGTACTCCTTTGCTAAATGGCATATGATGGTGTTGAAGTTTGTCATGGCAGTATGTATATTAATGAAAAGTAAAAAAAAAAACAATAAAAGTGTTTACTATAGGGGATTGGTAAAATAAATTATGATACATGTCCATACTGTTCTAGTATGTAGGATTCAAAAATTATCCTATAATAAGGATAGTTATAGAAGAGTATATTATTTTAGATCAAGGAAAACTATTCATTGTACATATATACACATATATACATACATACACACAAACACACACACATATATATATATAGAGAGAGAGGTTTGTTTCTTGGAGACAGGGTTTCACTCTAACATTGGGGTGCAGTAGCATAATAACAGCTCACTGTGTCCTCAACCTCCTGGTCTCAAGTAGTCCTTCTGCCTCAGTCTCCCAGGTACTGGGACTATAGGCATGTGCCTGTGTAGAGGGAGACTCGCTTTGTTGCCCAGGCTGGTCTTGAGCTCCTGGGCTTAAGCAATCCTCCTACCTCAGCCTCCCAAAGTGCTAGGATTATAAGCACGAGCCACTGCACCCGGCCCTCATTATATATTTTAAGTAAAAATAATAGTTTACCAAACAGCATGCATGATACACTCACAATTAACAAAAATAAACACTGAATATATGTAAAGTAGAAAAGACTAGAAAAATGTACACCAAAATATTAATTGCACATATTATATACACATATATTGTATATATGCATATGTGTATCTATACATATATGTATGAATAGAAAGACTAGAGGTGATTTACATGTTCATTTTTGCAATTTTATGGATTTTACCAATTTTCTAAGTAAATATGAATAGATGTATACATATTTATATCATTAGAAATATTTTATAAATTAAAATAAGCCATGTCGTTCAATAATAATTTATTGTATTATCAAGTTTTATATGTTTTTAATAGTTCATTTCAAATTTCCGTGCTGTAACCCCAGCACCTAGCTCACTGTAGATGTTCCATATTTGTTGGTAACATAATATAAACTAAAGCTTTCATTTTATTTTAAAATAATAGTGTAACATTCCACAGTTCAGTATAGATAGTGTAAAGAAACTGTTGTAGAATTATGCTTTCATTGAAAAAGCAGGAGGCCGAATCATGTGTTAATAAAAGTAGGTATGACTGTTGTAAGCTCTTAGTGTATCCCTGACACTATTAGCATTTAACACTATGATTAGTGATATTAGTACTTTCTCAAAGAATTCCTAATATAATTAGCATTTATGGATGAGAAAAATGAAGCCTTGAGAGGTCATTGGGTCAAAACTGTTCACTCAGCAGTGACAGAGTTAGGTTTGAAACCCAGGTCTGTCTGACTCTAGAGGCATTGTGCTACACTAGACAGTGATGAAAAGAACTAACCAGCTTCTGCTGGGCTGCCACAGAAAACTAAACCTATGCTGGCAAATAGCACCATTTTAATTGAAACAAAACATCAAAAGAACTAATAAAAGAAAAATATCTACTTTTTATTAATAGCTAAGAACCATTTATTAAACAAAAGATATTTAGACAGTTTTTCTGGCAGGAAAATTAATACTGCCAATGCTGCAGAAACAATCCCAAGCCCTGTTTCAATTCATTAAATAGTTAAAACGGTTTTCAAAGGGCAAAAATAAAATCAGGTGAAAATTGAAAATGACACAAATGATACTTTTTTTGTAGAAAAAGCTTTTAACAACTGTGGATTTGGTCTAAGGGTATTTGCTAATTGTGCTGCTAATTCAACCATTACCATCACTAGCTTTTATTCATATGTAGGCTCAGAAACACCAAGCAAGCTGGAAATGATGTTGTTTTCTACATGTAAGCAAAGCCCTAAACCCATTTCCTTAATCCATCTCCTCCTTATACTTCCAAAAGACATTTACCCTGCGCTTGTTTTTAGGACTGCCAAGTAAGACGTTATACTGATGGAATTTGATTAAGTGATGACAACTACAAGTTGATAAAGTGCAACAGTAATCTTTATCATCAAGATATTTGTAAGAGTGTTGTTTTAACTAACGCTGTGGGTTTTTTTATTTTTTTCAGTATCTTCTACAGCCTCTCTCCCACATCAACTAAAGAACCAAATAAGTATAAAGAACAAAGAAGTAAATGCATATTTCAGGAGCAAGAGGCAACAGATATCTCCTTGCTGGTAGATATTCCTTAGCTGGTAGTATTTGGGAGGGTATGTTTGTTTGTTTTAACTTATTTGTTTTATTTTTTCCCGAATCCATTAAAAGTAGTTATAAAAATATTTCACATCTTTCTCTTTTCAACCTATAAGCTGAAAGGATTTAAAAATTGAATTCATCCATAAAACCCCTATAAAAGCAGAAAAATGAAAGCTAATATCTATCATATTAAAACAGAATTCATGCAGTAATTAAGATGTAGTTTCATGAATGACAGTTTCTATTTTAATGACACATCAAACTACACTGTATTTTAACTCTGATAGTGAATTAATTAATTAGAATTATTTATTTAATACATAGGGCATTTAAAATGTGACCATCGTGGTTGATTGCTGGATATCTGAGGGAGGATATAACACTGTTGTATCTGAATTCTTTCAACACACAGTAGAAATGGATTACTATCACCCCTTGCCTTAGCATGAATTTTCCCTATAAGCAGAGGCTGAGATTGAGACAAAGGCTTATGGAGGTAGTTTATTCTCAGAGGCAGGACTAAAGGACAAAGAAAGCAAAACAGGGAAGGAGAGAGAGCCCATATAAAGTGATGCAGAGAAATAGAAAAACCTCTATTCTGATTATAAGCTGATCCCTGTGCTCTGCTCCAGAGAGACTAACTCACTGTTTCTCAGTCCCTTCATTCAGTCAACACTTCAGAGACTAGGGCTAAATGGCCTGAAATGGGCAACATCACAAAGAGAAACAAGTTAGCTGTGTTCTGGTGCTTTTGTGTGTTTTCCCTGAAAACCCTCTCCATGCCCCATGTTCAGGGAAGGATTTCCTTTGTTTCCCTTTTTCAACTCCTTGAATAGAGTACCCATTACCTTGCAGTTTGAGTGTTGGAAATTTTTTGAAAATTTGACAGTGTGTTTCCTAGCATTACATGGCAAGTGCTTGATCTTGAAAAGATCCTCCAAGGAGCCTTATGAAAAATGCATCTCAGAATCATCTAAGAAAAAAGAGAAAGGGATAAACACCCTTCATGATTCAGGAGTTGGTGTACGATGCATCAATTCTTTCATACAATTGGGTTGTGCAAGCTTAGGTGTGAACAGGTTTCAATGGGTACTTCATGCTTCAGCATCAGAGAAGCTCTGGAGTAAGAAGCACAGAACTCAAGGTGCTGGCCCAAGGCAAGGCACTGTCAGGCTACACCTGTAAGAAACTGAGAGCACCTATTCATGTGTGAACTGGTCACTCTGGTAGGTTGCTGGCATGAGAGGTGGAGCTGAGAGGATTTGAAGTGATGTGCAAGAGGTGTATGTCTGCATATGCCTTGCTGGGTTGGGTTCTCACCTTCCTAGCTTTGTGGGAAGGGACACCTGACCTTCATAATTTTTCTCCCACCACTATGTGGATCACTTTTTCTGACTTCACTTGTATGACTTTTGTGAGCTTATTCAACCCGCCTCTCCTTCCAAACGGAAGATGACTGTAGTAGTTGCTGTAATAGTTGCCCTCAGATCCCCTTTGCCATTCTCTCATTCCTTTGATTACTGGCTACTAACAGCTCAGAGCAGCTCCGTTTTCTGAAGAATTATGCTAGGAAAGGAGTTTCATCACCCAAGAAGATGTGCACCCCCCACCACCAACCCAGATGACATCCTGCAGCCAATGACTGACTAACCAACTGCTTCATAGCTCTCCTCAAGGCCATACTTATTCTATGGTGAAATTCCTGCAGTAGTGTTCTGATAAACTGACACTTAAAAAGTCCTGATTTGTAGTTTTTTGTTTTCCTATTCTCACAGTCTGTTCATTCAACACAGCACTTTAACACCAGATGTGCGGGGGGATGGGGGTCCCCACACATCAGGCAGTTCTGTAGCAGACATTAGCCCAGTGTCCTCTAATCCAATTCAATTCTGACACTGTTGACCTGGAGATAATGTCAGATACCACAAGTTAAGGTCTCAGTCTCATAAGACTGCCCTTCACCTAAGGGCCAATCACAAATCCCAGGTTGTGACCTGTACCTCTCACCAACCGGCTTTAAATTGGGGTTCCCATGACCGCTTTCTGGGGTTTGATTAATTTGTTAGAGTGCCTCACAAGGCTTATATAAATACTTTATGTTTAATCACTTATTATAAGGATTGATCCAAAGGATACAAATGAACAGTCAAATAGAAGAGATGCATAGGTGAGCTATAGGAGAAGGGACTTCGCACTTCCACGCCCTCTCCAGGCATGCTACTCTCCAGGAACCTCCACATTGAGCCATCTAGAATTTCCCAAACCCTGTCATTTTGGGCTTTATAGAGGCTTCTTTACATAGCCACAATTGATTACATCATTGGCCACTGGTGATCAACTCAATTTTCAACCCTCTCTCCTCCCTAGAAGTCAGGGAGTGGGGCTGAAGTTCTGACCCTCTAATCACATTAGAGCCTGGCAACTGGCTCCCATGCTGAGGGTATCCAGGAGCCCATAAAAAATTGCGTCATTAGAACAAAAGATGGTCTTATCACCTTAAAAGTTCCAAGAGATTTAGGAGCTCTGTGTCAGATGCTGCTATCACTCAGCAAATTTAAAAAGTCTTAGGAGCTCTGTACCAGGACAGGGTTGGGTGCGGGACAGACACCAAAATGTATATCTTATAATATCACAATATCTCAGTAGTTTTTCTTGATTTCTGTGGTGTAAATTCTCCCATTAAGGCTCATGTCATTCTACCAGTCTGACACTACTAAACACAGAGTTGGGAAGAAATGTGTACAATCTACTCTTACAAGCCTGTCCCAGAACACTGCTCACTTCACTCCAGAGCTTCCTGTGGGAGCCAGGTAAAGCTAGGTTCCAAGTGAAACCACATTATTTTTTCCTAGTAACTTTCCCTGCCCTAGCCTGATTCACTCACTCCCCTATAGACTCCTTCTGAGAAGAAGAAGTCTGTAGTGGCTATAATTCATAGTCCTGAGATATTGCCACTGTTCTTCTTTACTGAGAGCCTCAATGAAGCACTTAATTTTTGCTATAGATTCTGTTTCTAGGGAACCCAATCTAAGACAATGACAAAGAGAATCAACTGCTGCTCTCATCATTGGCTGTCCATCTACCGCACCTCTATGCACATAGTGTTCCATTAACCATGTCTGTAGAACTCTCTGGATTAAGTCCCCTGGCTACCACCTCAAGCCTTCCTCTTATTATAATTGTGTCCACTTTGCTTCTAATGACTAAGCACAACAACCTCGCCTCTATTATTTCAGGATCCCATAATCCCCCATTGTTTTTAGGGAACTGAGTTCTATAGTCACACTCTTACCATAAGTCCTTGCCTCCAGAGGACAGCCACCACTATACTTCTTGATGATTATAGCACCTTTCTCACCAACACATTCCTTATCACTTTTGTAAATGGGCTGTCTTCCAGACCTTACTGGAGGAACATAGACACTGCTACATTTTCTGGTCACACATAATAAACCCATTCGATCATGCCCATTTCAATAAGCATTTTGATCCCTTCTTACACTGTCTTCCATGGCAGTTCTGAAGTCTCTACTTTATTTACTTTGGGCCATCACTTCGTTCAAACTTCCAAGTGTCATCCTAGCAGCACATCAGCACTATCGTCTAGAGACATTGCCAGGGTGTTTAAAATATGTATTGCAAAAGAATACATACCTATTGATACATTCTCACTTATTTAACTATATGTTTTCTTACCCCAATCCCACCTGATCTATCACCTTCAGAATCCAGTCTCATATACACTGTCTCAGATGCTGCTCGTACATATTTGCTCAGTTCTTAATCTCTTTGGCCTACTCCTTTTCCTACCTTACCATATCAAACACTTTCCCATCCAGGTTATGTGTGGCGTGGCTGTAAGTATTGGTTTAGCAGCCAAGAGGGGAGCTGAGGATAAAACGTGAGGAGGCACAGGTTTTCTTGCAAGAGAGGCATCTACATTATTTTCAAGCAAGATGAGAGTAGTAGCCTTTAACAGGGAGGAGTATATTGCAGATTATATCTGCTAGCCCAGAGTATTCAGAAAAATCAGAGAATTCAAAATGTTTAAAAACATCTTTATTACGATATAATTCACATACCACACAATTTACCCATTTAAAGTGCAAAACTCAATTTCTTAGTATGCGTACTCGCAGATGTGTGCAACCATCACCAAAGTCTAATTTTGAATATCTTCATCAATTATTAAAAAATTCACACCCTTTAGCTATCACCTCCCTATTTCTGTGAATAGAGACTGGGCCATATTATATGCGTTTTTGTGCATGTCTGGCTTCTTCCACTTAGTATAATATTTTCAAGGTTCATTTATGGGTTGTAGAATTCAAGGGTATCAACCAAATATCCCTATTCACATTTCAGACCTTCTCTCCTTCTCAACCGGGGCCTTTTCCTTGGTGTAATAAAATTGACAGAAGTGGGAACATAATCCTTCTCTGGGCCTGCACTGCCCTTATAATTAAGTCCTGGGCCTGATCTTCGGGTTGCAGAAAATAAAAGTATTTTTAAATGTGTCCAAGGTCCTCTTACTTTCACACTTCGCCTTAAATTGGTAATTAATCACCCTCAGCTTTTCATTGTTTCTCCAATGCATCTACATACTCAGCAATAGCCAGCCATTGTCCATTTTCCTTATCACGACTTATCATTACTACTTGTCCTGAACCTCTCAAATTCCTGCGATATAGCCATTGCCAGTGCATTCCCTTCCACCCCGAGAATTTTAACAATTGCCTTTCTGTAACATACCGAAGGCTATCCATCTTCCACCTACCATCAGTGACAGTGTTCTCATTTCCAGACAGCTGATGAGTGATCCAACTCCAATATTTCATTTTAAAGATCCCTTCCTCAGAGCACACCTAGGACCAACTATTTTAGGTCAGGGTCTCTGTGAAACACACCCTAAAATGGATATTTGCACATAAAAATTTATTGATTGCTCTCTGAAACAATATCTATGAAGGAGTGAAAGAAGCAGGATTGGGCAAAGGAATAATTTCAACTGCAAAGAAGTAGCAACAAAGGCCTCATCTAATCCCACAGGGATCATTGGAACTGAGATGACTCCTCAGACTTCTAAAATGACCAATCATTGGATTTGGGCTGCTTTGATGTAGAGGCATAAAGTTGGCCAAAGCAGCTGTCTTCAATGGAGGGCAGTGCCCAAGAAGAGGCTCAGTTATTCAAGCTTTCGGCAGAAAATACCCCCAGAAGCTAGGAAAATGAAGGCCCTCATCCTAAATGAAAGTCTGGAGCAATACATTATAGCATCCACTGCAAGGTGATAACCCAAAACTTGTCACTGCCAAAGACTGTCATGCCTCCAAAATCTCGGTTTCACCTTCCTGTTTTTCCAACCATCATATTCTAGTTTTCAAATCTCATGCCCTAAAATACCTGGGCTTCAATAATCTTTGAACTGAGTATTTCTAATCCATTGATCCTACTATATTTGTTTTATTCCCCACTTCCTTGAATTCCTCTCCCCTTACCTATCTTAATTCCCTGATCAATCAATATAATCATTGACTTGCACATAATATAGGGTAATACTCCCTGTCCCCTCTCATACCCTTATCCTCTTTTGGCAAAGTGTAACTCTACCTATATTCAACTGCTATGGACTAAATTGTGTTTCTTCCAAAATTCATATGTTAAAGCCCTAACACCAATGTGACTGTATTTGGAGATAGGGTCTTTGGAATTAATTAAGGTTAAAATGAGGTCATAAAGGTAGGGCCTTAATTCAGTAAAACTGGTGGCCTTATTAGAAGAGAAAGAGAGAGAGAGAAATCCCACTCAGAGAAAAGGCTATGTGAGGACAGAGTGGCTATCTACAAGCCAGGAAGTGGCTACCTACATCACCAAAACCATATCTGTCCACCTAGTGATATCTACAACCACATTCTTTACCTTCCTACTTGCTACCTCAGATAAAATATCCATGTTTCTATCTAAAACTCATCCTTCCTTTTGTGTAGCAGATCCTATCCCCTCTCTATTACTCAAGGGCATCTTTCCAACAGTTTCTTTCACATCACTAATTGTTTCCTCTCTCCTGGATTGTGCCATCAGTAAACACACATGCCATTATTTCTCCCATCATTAAAACAAACAGAAAATATTTTAGTCCTCATCTCCCCCACTAATTAATGGTTCATTTATTTGCTCTCCTTTTCAGTAGAACTATTTGAAGAGTTGTTTGCACACTGCTATTTCCAATTTATCTCCTCCCATTCTCTTAAACCCACTCTATTTCAGCTTTCATTCCCTGCTACTCCACTGAAACTGCTGTTTTCAAGGTCATCAATGACTTCTGTGTTATTAAGTGCTGAATTTCCATTCTTCAGTCTAGTTAATACAACACAGCAGTTCTCAAACTGGGATGATTTTGCTCACCAAGTGTCATTTAGCAATGTGCGGAGACACTTTTGGCTGTCACAAATTGGCAATGAGGAAAATCCTACTTGGAGAGACAAACCCTACTGGCATCTCGAAAGTGGTGTCCAGAGATGCTGCTAAAACTCCTACAATGAATATATAGGATAGCACCCTCTTCCCCCAACTATCAAACAAATAATTATACAGCCCAAAATGTTAATCATCCTAAGAATGAGGTGCCCTAACCAACATCATCGGGCACACTTAATAGATTTGCTGTGGTTGGTTTTCAGGATACCACACTTTCCTGATGTCCCTCCTACCTGACTGGGTACTCCTCAGTATCTGTTGTTAATTTCTCCTCTTCTCCCTAACCTTCTAATGTTGGACTGTCTCAAACTTGATTTTGAATTTTTCCTTCCCTGCCTATACTCACTCCCTAGGTAGACTCCTCTGTTCTCATGGATTTAAATGCCACCTCTATGCTGTTCACTTCCAAAGTTGTACATTTGTCAGTCCTTTCTTCAGGTTACTGTACTGGTTTCTGTACAGACTTCTGTGCTGATTTCCATACAACTGCCTACTCACACCTCCACTTGAAACCTAATAGGCATTTCAAAACATAATAATGTCTACCATGAAACTTCATACCTTCCTTAACAAACCTGCTCCTTTCAGTCTTCTCTTTCTTAGAAAATGGAAACTCCATTCTTCTAGTGGCTTAGGCACTAAAACATGGAGTCATCTGTGACTTCTCTTTTTCTCTCACATCTTAAAGGCAATCTTTCATCTAGTCTATCTTTACAATATATTCAAGATCTGACAACTTTTTGCTATCTCTCCTTTGGCTTCCCTGTTCCAAGCCATCATCATCTCTCACCTGAGTAACTGAAATATTGTCCTAACCTGTTTCTCCAATTCCACTCTTTTGCCTACCACATTCTATTCTTACATAGAAGCTAAAGTGATCTTTCAAAAGACATCTGCCCCAAACCCTCTAATGGCTCTCTATTTTGCTTAGTATAAAAATCAAAGTCCCTATGATGACTTACAAGGTCCTATATGCACTGGCCACTGTTTACCTCTCTAACCTTACCACCTGCCACTCTCTCCCTCAGTCACCTTTCTCCAGCTGCACTGATCTCCTGCTATTCATAAAATCTATCAGGCATATTTCTACACTAGGGTCTTGATAACGCAGTGCTCTCGTAAGATGGCCATAGTCTTGCTACCCAGTTCCCTTCAAGTCTTTGATCAAATATCACTTTTTCAATGAAGCCTACTCAAATCACCCCATTTACAATTGCAAATAATACCCACAGTATATATAGCTCTTATTGCACTTTTATTTGTCTTTTTCCCAATGTCATTATCATCTTCTAACATACTATGTCATTTACGTATTACTTATTGTCTATTATCTTCTCCTCCCCTCTCCCTACCCCAGAGCAGCGATTATTGTCTGTTTTGCTTTCTGACATATCTCAAGTGCCTAGAAGAATACCTAGTACTTATTATATACCCCCAAAATGTCTGTTGAATGAATCAATTCTGACTAGCAGAAGATTTGGTGCCAGTTTCTGCCACTATCTTTACAATACATTAATATTTAGGGGCAGTGGGAAAACTCCATTTTTTTTCTATGTCTTTTACAGGAATTGTGAGGAAAAGTTCAAAAAGTCTGTATTTTAAGCCACAATACAGCTTTCTCTTATACATGATAACTTTAGGTACAAACTTTGCTGTTCTTCAATTTGTATATATCTTCATTCTTCTTTGTCCAATGCTGCTGCTTAGACATTTTATAGAAGCATCAAAACATTATATTCATTTTGCAGCTTATCATACAGAGAACACTAATTGCATTCTGTGTTAGCCCATTTTCATACTGATATAAAGAACTACTTAGTACTGTGTATTTTATGAATAAAAGAGGTTTAACTAACTTACAGTTCTATAGGCTGTACAGGAAGCATGGCTGGGAGGCCTCAGGAAACTTAGAATCATGGCAAAAGGAAAAGAGGAAGCAAGCACATCTTTACCATGGCAGAGTGGTGGGGGGGGGGGGAGAGAGAGAAGGGAGGTGTGCCACACACTTTTAAACCATCAGATCTCATGAGACATGAGAACTCAGTCACTATCTTGAGAACAGTAAGGGTGAGGTCCGCCTCCATGATCCAATCACCTCCCACAGGCCCCTCCTCCAATTTGACATGATTCGGGCAGTGACACAAACCCAAACCCTATCAGTTCATTTGCATATCTAATTAGTTTTGAAGTAGCACATTGGTACTCTTCCTACTACACCTCTCCCACCCTCATCCTCTACCACATTTTTTTTTTTTTTTTGAGAAGAAATTGGCTTTCTGTACCAAAAGTTTCTTTTCAATGTGCTCTTCCCTTTTTCTTTAACCAGACTATAGAAAAACCTTTGGTTGTTCTCTTACATTGAGAACAAAAGAAAATCTTGGAAAGCACATTCTATGACTCTAGGTACTGAGCAATTCCCATGGATAGTTTCATTTGCATCTTGGGAGAAGGCAATTAAATCCATTCTTTTTTTTTGTACCCATTCATTTTTTTTTTGTATCATCTTTCCTTCTTCTGAATGCTTATTTTTCATCAAACAGCAGAGATAATTCACTCAGTTACCTAGCAAACTCAGCATTTTATTTTCAACCTGACTCATTTCCAGATACTTTTGTAGGTACCAACTCTCTTGTGTGCTTTTAGGCTTTTCTCTTTCACACATTTAAATAAAAACTCAATGCCACATAGTAAATTTTAAACAATGATACAAAATCATTTCTTCCAAATGCATAGCCCAACTAGGTCTGTAAGCCGAAGAACTGAAAACTAAATGACTTATTGAGGCCTTATGATAAAGCCAAGCATAGAGTAGGTATCCTACTCTTGGAATGGCACCACAGGTCTCATAGACCTGTGTGCAAAGAACATTTGTACTTTCTGCCACCCTATGCTTTGAAGCTGTAAGTATCTTTCTGGACCATTTGATTAGGCTCATTTTTATGTTTGCCTTTCTTTGTGTTGGGAAATTATTAAAATGAAATATATTCTGGAGATGCAGGTTTTGTATTATGTTAAACTCTGAATTTTAGTAATTTATGATGTGATGTAAGTTTTCTTTGTATTGTCAGAAAGGAATGTAGAGTTTGTGTTCTAAATTTCTTCTTAACTGTCTTGATACACATAGAAGCCATATGCAAACTTTACGTATTTGCAGTGATGTGACTATGATCTGCAATTCACCAGGCCTGGGCCAGTGTTAGTTTACTGTAGTCACTACTCTTGTCTTAATACATTAGTTAGTACTAAGTGATTCTGTTGGCCACTGCCAACATATACTTTCCCTCCCTCTCATTCCTCCAACCTGAATCCAGATTACTTGGGTTTAGAATTGGCAGTTGAAAACAAGTTTATTCATATACCGGTGTATTTTGCTAATAATAATTAAAAATTTAGCTCGATAATCAGTTGCTGAAATATGTGGGTGGGAAAGACAGAAAAATAGTCAAGGAAACTAGAGGATCACTGGGACTTGGTGACACATTTAAAGTGGGTGGTAGTCAGTGCTTCCTGTGTTACTGGGCTATCAAGATGCATCATGTTTACAAACAAACAGTGGGATAATGGCAAACTCACAATTTATTTCTCCCACTGCAATATAAACCAGATAGAACAAATTTTAATTGTTACATTCCTGACCTCCCTCTAGGTATTTAATGGTCACTTTTCAGGCATTTTGTTAATCACTAACTTGCTGCCTCCTTATAAGCTGGCTTTGATTAAGAGAACTTCTGAATACTTAGAATTGAAAAGGAGTTTAGAAATTATTTTGTCCTGGTGGCCTGGCGTGGTGGCTCACGCCTGTAATCACAGCACTTTGGGAGGCCCAGTTGGGCAGATCACCAGATCAGGAGATGGAGACCATCTAGCTAACAAGGTGAAACCCGATCTGTATTAAAAAAAAAAAAAAAAAAATAGTCGGCCATGGTGGCCCACCCCTGTAGTCCCAGCTACTTGGGAGGTTGAGGCAGAAGAATCGCTTGAACCCGGGAGGCAGAGCTTGCAGTGAGCCGAGAACATGCCACTGCACTCCAGCCTGGGTGACAGAGCAAGACTCCATCTCAGAAAAAATTTAAAAAAGAAAAGAAATTATTTGTCCATTGCTCGGATTTATACTAATAGAAAACTAAGGTCCAGAGACTTGAAGAACTTTTCCAATCCATCCATAAATTTGGAGACAGACTAAACTAAAGTTTCTGAACCGCCACTACTATGTTTTTTTTTTCTATACCACATTGCCTAACCTAGGAATTATTGATAATTATGTCTTCTTTTTCAAAAACTCTAAATACATTACCAGCTACCCTTGCATATATTTGAGCTATGACATTCAGTCACGTGCAAGATCACTTTAAAATATCACCACAATGTTACAGGATTGATTATAATCATGAGTGGGGTTTGCTGACATTTTCCAAACATGGGGCAAATTTTCTTACTAAACAGTAACCATAGAACATTTTCTCCCTTGCTAAGATTTATTACACATTAATCTGAGAATTTAAAAGGCTATTAAAATAATGGTGCTTGATAGTAAGGAATTTGTACGTGTTCTTCCTAAGCAGTCCACATAAATATCTGCTGTATACTGCTAAAGAAACATTCACAAGACTTCTCATAAGTGAAATCAACTGACCTTAGTAGCTTGAAGGCTCCATCAGGGAACACACCAAAGTGCAAAGAGTACCACACTGTTGTACCACATTACACAGATAGCTGACTTGCTTGTCACCAGTTAGAGCAATAGCCCTGACTTTCTGTAATGCACTCTGCATATTCTTCTTCCACATTGCAATTAATACTTGCAAGAAAGCAAGATGAACATGAGAAAAATACCAGTAAATCACATTTTATCAGCTTTCAATTTTTGTTTGTCATTGACTGCTTTGTCCCTCCCATCCCTCACAGCTTGCCAGGACTGCATTTGCAATAACGCTCATAGTCACTTCTTTCTATGTTTTTCTGATTGATTGACAAGCTGTAGAGCAGCACATTTTTCTGCTCTACCATTTTCCCAATGGGCGGTACTGCACAATAGCGATGAAGAACAGTAATGGCACTGCATCAAAAGTCACTAAAATATAAATATGACATGAACTTCTTCATTGCATGAAGCTGAATCCCTTTATCCATTTACTTACATCACTTTTGTATGTAGCAGTGAGTGGAAATGTTAACCCTCTGCTTTCCAAACCCACTCAAAGAGAATTTGACTCTAAATGCTCTTTAGAGACACACACTTTTACGTAAGTGTATTCTAGGACTTTAAGCACAGCCACTCTTTATATTTATGCAGCCTCCTTTCTAAGCACTTCCTATCAGAGAAGATTTAAAGCAGATGGAAATTATTCAGTGTAGTTATGAATTGAATGCTCATAAGCTAGCTGCTCTTCAAAATGCTGAGAACACCTGGGCCATCGAAATTGCTGAAGTAGACAATGGCATTTATACTGAGATTACAGCAGCATCTTATTCTAAATGGTATTTTTGTCTTTAGAGTGCAACAAAGACGCCAGCTCTTCTCAGTGTTTAATTGGCTTTCTCCCTTAACTTTAATTAAACTCACCCTAAGCCTGCAAAACCCCAAGGCTGGCTGCTTAAGGGTGTGAAGCCCCAGTGTTTCCAGCTTTGAATATAGTGTGATAAAGAATCGATTGTACTGTTTGATTAACTGAGTATGCGAAGATTTTACATTTTTAGACAGTTACACAATCAACAGCTTTCTGAAAATTGCTCCATTGTAGATGAAAAGAAATCATTTTTGTAAATCTCCAACAGAATTTTAGAAAATATTTAACCTGCAACGCTATAATGTATATGTTCACTGCTCGGCAATGTGCCATTTATATTATGTTCAATTATAAAGCCTCATTATTTACCATTATAAAATTATCTTAGTATCATTTACATCATTTAAAGAGAATATCAGCTTTGGCATTTGTTTCATTTAGTGGTGTGACAAAGATCATGGTCTTAAGCATTCTGGACATAACCCAATTCCCATCTGCTTACTCAGTCCTTCATTGGAAGGACGTTTGAATTGACTGAGTCAGTTGTACCTGAACAGTGAGAGAGTCTTCGGTCTTTTCTGGGATGAGTCAGCCCTCCGTTTTAATATTGTACCTGTACCTAGGGATTGGACAATAGAAACACATATCCTTATAGCAGGTATCAAAGTTATATGGTGCTGGAAGCCATCTCCACCAGGAAACACAAATTAAATACTGAGTCAGAAAAAGAAAACAGAATAGGAACCTATCTAAAGTAATCCCACACTACCTACATACAAGTGATTGAAACTCTAAAATGGCATTTCAGAAATAGGGATTTCCTGGCTGCATGTTTTGCTTTGTTTTTTAAATAAAAGTCCATTTCTTTAGGACTTAATATGTGTCAAGCACTCTCCTGAACACTTTACACATATTAGCTAATTTAATTTTTATATCAACCCTATAAAGTAAAAAATACGGTTATCTCTACCATTTTGACACAGAAACTGAGGCACAAAGAAGTAAAGTAATATGCCTTAAGTCACAAAGGTAGGAAAGATAGGTCCAGAAAGAAAACCACCTTTGCAGTCTGATGCCAAAGCCCCTGTTTTTAACCACTATATTAGTGAGACGAGTTAGCAGCTAAACAAATCTTAGTATATTGACTTACAGCAAAGGGCAAAAGATTGCCATTAGGCTTAATGACCCTGAAGATTCAGAAGCTATTCTAGAAACATGATTAGTAATGTTTTAATAGCCCAATTAGAATTCAAGTAAACGTCCCCAGAACCTTTATAGGCTGATGACTGCGTTAGTGCACTTATTATGGACTGTTCTCCCAAGAACACGACTGGGAAGAATCACCACTAAGTCTAAATTGAAGACTAGGTTCATCTGGCCAAAAATAAATTTTGATAATTTATTCATTTAGCGACTATTTATTTGGCTACTCACTATGTGCCAGGTATTGAGCTGAGCAATATGATTTGCATTCCTCTCATCTGAAAGGAATATGTCAACCACTAGATGTTAGGGAAAGTTGAAACACTGCAGCAAAACAGGAAGAAAACAATACAATTGTATTAGAGGCTGGAAACGGTAGGAGAGAGGGAAGGGTAGGGAGAAATTGGCTAATGGACACAAAATTACAGCCGGATAGGAGGAATGAGTTCTGACATTCTGCGGCACTGTAGGGTGAAGATGGTTAACTACTATTTATTGTGTATGTTCCAAAAGCTAAAAGAGAGGATTTTGAATGTTCCCAGCTCAAAGAAATAATAAAGCTGGAGATGATGTATATGCTAATTACTCTGATTTGGTCATTATACATTAGATATACTTATTTAAATAATCATTACACATTGTATACATAAATATGTATAATTATTACATGTCAACTAAAAACAAAAGAAAAAAAAACATGACATGCGATACAAAGTGTTAGGTTCCATCTGGGTTATAAAAGGATAGAACCTGGTGGCTGTGTTCACGGAGCTCTTATTCTAGGTAAGGAGATAAGAGACCCGTGAAAAACTAATTAGTTGAATAACCTTCTTGTTTTTTGGGGGTTTTTTTTTTGAGGCAGAGTCTCACTCTGTCACCCAGGGTGGAATGCAGTGGCATGATCTCAGATCACTGCAACCTCCAACTCCTGGGTTCAAGTGATTCTCCTACCTCAGCATCCCCAGAAGCTGCAATTACAAATGTATGCCACCACACCTGGCTAATTTTCTATTTTTAGTAGAGACAGGGTCTCAGCATGTTGACGATGCTGGTCTTAAACTCCTATCCTCAAATGATCCACCCGCCTTGGCCTCCCAAAGTGCTGTAATTACAATCTTGAGCCACCACTCCCGGCCTAATATTCTGATAATGTCAAAAACCTATGTACTTTTGAGGTCAGGAGTTCAAGACCAGTCTGGCCAACACAGTGAAACCCCGTCTCCACTAAAAATACAAAAATTAGCCAGGTTTGGTGGTGTACATCCGTAATCCCAGCTACTTGCCATTTCATTCCAGCCCAGGCAACAGTGAGAGATGCAGAAAGATTTTTAAATGTTAATTTACATGGAAAAAAAAAAAACTGGGAATCTTGTGAAAATGCAGGTTCTGATCTGTAGTTTCTAACAAACTCCCTCATGGTCCTGATATGCTAATCTACCAATCACACCTGGAGTAACAAAGGGCTAAAAAGATTGGAAAAATATTTGTAGAAAAAGATGGGCTTGAGCTGGACCTTGAAGGGTGTCACATACGCATCAGTGAAGAAATTGGAGAGAGCAATGGCAGTGGCACGGGGGAAATGTGTCAGATTCGATCAAAGAAATTCTGTTGCCAAATACTAGGAGATAGATAGTGGTGGAATAATTGGTCACAACTAGACTTTGGGAGGAGAAAGGGATGCATTTCAGACTCAGAAATTTGAGCATAGAGAAATGAGGGTTAATATCGATATAATTAATCACAAAAGTTTCTACTTAATTTCGGTATCTGAGTCTCAACTTATTTCCTTGAGAATTGGTTTGAATTTATTTGCCACCTTAAAGCGTTACATTCTTACTTGATGGAAATGTGCAAACTGCAAGATAGGCAGATACTAATTTTGCAAGAATTTTAGTAAGATTGATCCATCATTATATTGTTTAAACAACCATGTTAATTTTCAGTGTAGAGATACTAGCCCACTGAAGATGATTTGAGGAACTAATCTATTTATAATGCTTCATTGATATATTCCCTAAAATTTCTAAAAGCAATATTTTGTTTCTTTTTAGTTCTAGCCCTCTGTTTCAAATGAGACTTCAGCTGCTATGGATAAAATTATTTACTGAGAAGGAATTACACAAAGAAATCTTTAAAAATAATAAAAACATAAGTAAGATAATGTGAATGATTGACTGTCACCATATGTGAGAGGCCAGCCTGAATCTTGTTCAAAGTGTTAGTGATGATTAGAATTCAAGGAAACTCATTGAACATTTTGATTTTATTACTCTTAAAAATAAAATGGATGAGCTAGTACCTATGTGATGATAAAATATATCATTGGTTCATTGAAAATGAGTCAATTTAATATTTTTAATAGAAATTTACTCTTCATATTTCATCTATGGTTTTGGCCTTAAAGGCATAGCTTTACAATATTTTTGAAACTCAGGATATTTTGCTGTCATCTATCATTAAAATGGTAAAAATTCCACAGATGATAGTTCCCCCTTGTCTCTGCAATCTAGAGACAAGTAGCACTGTACAGTGTTGGATTTTTTTTTCCTTGTATACAATGAATAACCATTCCTATCATGTAGAGAAGCTAGAGGGTCTCAATGCCTTCTCTTCGTCAGAAAAATTGTAGATTTTGTGAAAAGTCAATATGAAACACAAACTCCTGTGGCTGTCCTTGGATTCAGAAGTCAGATCACATTAGCTCGTAAATGAACAAGAACTACCCCCATCAGACAGTGGAAACACTAAAGAAAAGCAGAAATAAAACTTTCCAACATTACAAACATGGGTAAGTCCTAGCTTTCCAACATTGCAAAGATAGGCAAGTCCTAGCTTTATAACAACAATAACAACCTTAGCAAAGACATGCTCATTTTATAATTGTATGCGTGTTTGTGATATAAACATTTCTCAGAAAATTACTCCAAATTATCAGATTTATAGTACTGAGTAGGTGCTAACCAAAGAGGCAAACCTACATGAGGTCAAACGTCATCAAAAATGCAAATTACAAGAAAAACTTCAAAACTGTAGAATTCTTGTTGTCTATTTACAACATTATAGATTGTTATTTAAACATAATGCCAACCTTTGCTTTTTTGTTCACAAGTCTCAAATGAAAAAGACACTCTGGGAAACATTAAGTTAGTCACTACTGTGGTTTGAAATGAAATTATTATTCTCCTGATCTTAATAGAACTAGTTGGTCTGTCTTGATTTCTGTGGTCCTTACAAAAATTTAGTCTGCATTTAAGAATACAAGGGCCTTCAAGAAATGTCCACCTGAATTTATTTTCTATATATATCCAACTGCTGAGTTTCCATGAAAATTATAATCATTTTCCACTGTATCTAGAAGAAATTCAAAATATTCCAGGTTCATGTTATTAGGAAGAGCTTTTCTTCATATTAATAGTATTTTAATTTGTATTATTAGAATAGAGTGTGTGACACAAGGTGAGAGGTATGAAATTCTAGATTTAGAGATTGGGAAAACATTGGCCATCTTTTTGACCATCTGAACCAGGAATATGTTTGTACTATGTTCGAAGTGTACACCAGAATTTTAAGCATTAGACAAGTTGGAGTAACAATAACCAGACTTATCTTCCTGTTTAAAACAACCAGGTATCCACATAAAATATGTATGAGATATTTACTAAGTTCTTAAGATACTTGACATCAGACAACAAATGAGAGTGATCCCTAAAAGACAGTAAAGGGGCAAAGTGAGCCCAAGGATTGTACCAGCTTGATGGCTTGAAGGAGTTTCCAGGCCATGGTATAGAGAGTGGAAAACCTTGCTATCTGAGCGTGGCAGACAACCTGAGTTCAGAATATGGAACTAGCTAGAACAGAACAGCCTGAGTTTGTAGGAGACAGTACTGAACAGGCGATAGGACTGCACAAAGAGAAAATATCAAAGATCCACAGTAGGTTCCACAGGAATATTCGGCAGACTACTGATCAGTTCATATATGTGAAAAGAAACTATTTGAGGAGAGGGTAAAAAAAGTACACACACACACACACACACACACACACACACACACACACACACAAAGATTAGAGGGAACAATATCCAGCATTCTCATAAGGTCACAGGTAATACCTGATCACACCAGCTAGGTTGGCATTCCTCATATTTCATAGGTAGAATACTCAGAAGGGCATTGCCCCAGTAATAAGGATTAATTAGTCTGAGACTAATCATGGCTTTGGTCCTCCCCAACAAATTCTGGAAGCAAGAACAAGAAGGATTAAACTATTTCCAGTTCACTGTATCACAAAATATAGTTAGAAATGCTTATAGGAATACAAAGCTATCCTGCATCCAATAAGTTAAAATTCACGAAGTCTGACACCCAATCAAAAATTATCACACATGGAAAGAAGCAGCAAAATATAGCCTATAATGAGAACAAGCCACCAATCAAAACTGGCTGAGAACTGACACAGATATTATAATTAGAAGATAACAATATTAAAAGTTATCATAAATGTATTCTATATGTTCAAAACATGATTTAGAGACAAGAAAGATATAAAAATAATAAATCAAACTTCTAGAGATAACAACAGTAGCATCTGCTACAAAAATGCACTGGATAAAATTTACAGCAGATTAGACATTGTGGAAAAAAAGATTAGTAAACTTGAAGATATAACAATAAAAACTATCCAAAATCAAATACAGAGAATAAAAATGTCAAAAAAATCACTAAAAATCTCTGGCATCTGCAACAAGTTCCAGATAACTCAAATACCTATAATTGGAGTCACCAAGGTGGAAGGCAAAAAGCATTTTGAAGAAATAATAATCAAGTATTTTCCTAATTTGATGAAAATTATAAACCCAAAGACCCAAAAACGTTAAACAAATTTAAAACATAAAAAAATAAAGAAAATTATTCCAAGGCATATTGTAAATTTCTGAAAGTAAAAATAAAGAGAAAATCTTTAAAGGAGACAAAGAAAAAAGACATTATATACAGAAGATCTGGTGAGGTTATATTTACCATCAGAAACTATGTAATTGAGAAGGCAGTGAAGCATAATCTTTAATGTAATAGAAAATATGTTTTTAAAATATTTAATGTATTTATTTATTTACTTTTAGACATGAGGTCTCACTATGTTGCCCAGGAAGGCCTCAAACTCCTGGGCTCAAGCACTCTTGCCTTGGCCTCCCAAGTAAGTCGTACTAAAGGTACTCACCACCATGCCAGGCTTCATTTTCTAAATGTTTTTTTAAAAAAGTTTTTTAATAAAGGTAAAACTAAAAAGTTTTCAAACATACAAAAGCTTAAAGAATCCATCATCAAGACTCACAATACAAAAAATGTTAATAGAAATCCTTTATACAGAAGGAAAATAATACCAAAGGAAAATATGGATCTATACAACGCAATGAAGAGCACTCGAAATAGTAATGATTTGGGTAGTTACCTAAGCTTTTTTTCTTATTAGTTAAATTCATTTAAAGTATAATTAATACTTATCAAAAATATTGATAATATAATTTGATATTGACAACATTTCTAAAATATATAACAACAATCTCATAAAGCCTGGGCAGGGAGATATGGGAATATTTAAGTTTCTTAAACTATACATAACGTGGCATAATACAACTTGAAGGTAGACTGTGTTAAGTCAAATATATATATATGAGTGTGTGTGTGTGTGTGTGTGTATGTATGTATATATAATAAACCCTAATACAATCACTAAAAAAAAACAAAAACAAAGCTATATAGTTAACAGGCCACATAGGAGATAAAATGAATAATTTAAAATAGTGAATTAATATAAAAGAAAACCGAGAAAGAGGAAAAGTAGAAAAAATAACAGACAACAGGTAGGACAAATAGAAAAATAATGGCAAGATGAAAAAGCCCAGGTCCAGATGGGTATACAGCCAAATTTTACCAGACATAAAAAGAGGAGCTGGTACCATTCCTTCTGAAACAATTTCAAACAATACAAAAAGAGGGAATCCTTCCCAAATCATTTTATGAGACCGAAATCATCCTGATAACAAAACCCAGCAGAGACTCAACAAGAAAAGAAAACTTCAGGCCAATATCCATGATGAACATAGACGCAAAAATCTTCAATAAAATAATGGCAAACCAATTGCAAAAGCACATCAAAAAGCTTATCTACCATGATCAAGTAGGATTCATCCCAGGAATGCAAGGCTGGTTCAACATATGCAAGTCTATAAATGTAATTCACCACATAAACAGAACCAAAGACAAAAACCACATGACTATTTCAACTGATGCAGAGAAGGCCTTGACAAAATTCAACAGTCCTTTATGCTAAAAACCCTCAGTAAACTAGGCATTGATGGAACGTATCTCAAAATAATAAAAGCTATTTAGGACAAACCAACAGCCAATATCATACTGAATGGGCAAAAACTAGAAGCATTCCCTTTGAAATCTGGCACTAGACAAGGATGCTCCCTCTCACCACTCCTATTCAATATAGTATTGGAAGTTCTAGCCAGAGCAATCAGGCAAGAAAAAGAAATAAAGTGTATTCAAATAGGAAAGGAGGACATCAAACTGTCTCTATTTGCAGACGACATGATTGTATATCTAGAAGACCCCATCGTCTCAGCCCCAAATCTCCTGAAACTGATAAGCAACTTCAGCAAAGTCTCAGCATATAAAATCAGTGTGCAAAAATGACAAACATTCCTATACATCAATAACAGGCTTAAAGAAAGCCAAATCAAGAACGAACTGCCATTCACAATTGCTACAAAGAGAATAAAATACCTAGGAATACAACTAACAAGGAACGTAAAGGACCTCTTCAAGGAGAACTACAAACCACTGCTCAATGAAATAAGAGAGGACACAAACAGATGGAGAAACATTCCATGTTCATGGTTAGGAAGAATCAATATCGTGAAAATGGCCATACTGCCCAAAGTAATTTACAGATTCAACACTATCCCCATCAAGCTACCAATGACCTTCTTCACCAAACTGGAAAAAACCACGTTAAACTTCATATGGAACCAAAAGAGAGCCCACATAGCCAAGTCAATTCTAAGTAAAAAGAACAAAGCGGGAGGCATCACACTACTGGACTTCAAATTATACTACAAAGCTACAGTAATAAAACAGCACAGTACTGGTACCAAAACAGAGCTATAGATCAATGGAACAGAATAGAGGCCTCGGAGGCAACACAACACATCTACAATCATCCGATCTTTGACAAAACTGACAAAAGCAAGCAATGGGGAAAGGAGTCCCTGTTTAATAAATGGTGTTGGGAAAGCTGGCTAGCCATGTGCAGAAAACAGAAACTGGACCCCTTCCTGACACCTTACACTAAAATTAACTCCAGATGGATTAAAGATTTAAACATAAGACCTAACACCATAAAAACCCGAGAAGAAAATCGAGGCAAAACCATTCAGGACATAGGCGTAGGCAAGGACTTCATGTCCAAAACACCAAAAGCATTGACAACAAAAGCCAAAATAGACAAATGGGACCTAATCAAACTCACAGCTTCTGCACGGCAAAAGAAACAGTCATTAGAGTGAATTGGCAACCAACAGAATGGGAAAAAATTTTTGCCGTCTACCCATCTGACAAAGGGCTAATATCCAGAATTTACAAAGAACTAAAATAGATTTACAAGAAAAAAGCAAACAAGCCCATTCAAAAGTGGGTAAAGGGTATGAACAGACACTTTACAAAAGAAGACATACATGAGGCCAACAAACATATGAAAAAATGCTCATCATCACTGGTCATTAGAGAAATGCAAATCAAAACTACATTGAGATACCATCTCACGCCAGTTAGAATGGCGATCATTAAAAAATCGGGAGACAACAGATGATGGAGATGATGTGGGGAAATAGGAACACTTTTACACTGTTGGTGGGAGTATAAATTAGTTCAACCATTGTGGAAGACAGTGTGGCAATTCCTCAAGGACCTAGAAATAGAAAGTCCATTTGACCCAGCAATCCCATTACTGGGTATATATCCAAAGGATTATAAACCGTTCTACTATAAGGACACATGCACACGAATGTTCATTGCAGCACAGTTTACAATAGCAAAGACCTGGAACCAACCCAAATGCCCATCAATGATAGACTGGACAGGGAAAATGTGGCACATATACACCATGGAATATTATGCAGCCATCAAAATCGATGAGTTCGTGTCCTTTGTAGGGACATGGATGAACCTGGAAACCATCATTCTCAGCAAACTGACACAAGAACAGAAAATCAAACACCACATGTTCTCACTCATAGGCGGGTGTTGAACAGTGAGAACACATGGACAAAGGTAGGGGAGCATCATACACTGGGGTCTGTCAGGGGGAAATAGGGCAGGGACAGCGGGGGTTGGGGAACTGGGGAGAGATAGCATGGGGAGAAATGCCAGATGTAGGTGATGGGGAGGAAGGCAGCAAATCACACTGCCATGTGTGTACCTATGCAACAATCTTGCATGTTCTTTACATGTACCCCAAAAAATCTAAAATGCAATTAAAAAAAATGTAAGAGACATAAGGTACCAAGTGAAAACATGTAAAATACATGTTATTAAATAACCAGAGAGAGTAGAGTTTATGAAATAGAATTAGTATCAGAAGTCATATAAGTTCTGAATATTTTCTAAGATTATGAAAAACATCAAGCCACAAACTCAAAATTTTTTAATTATCCCTTGGATACATAATACATATTTTTAGAACATATTTAAGTACATTACAGTAAAGCGCATAGTATCATATCAACGTGTGTATCCCACTCAAATTCATGTATTGACACGTAAACCACTCCCCCCAAAAAAAAGAAAGAAAACATCTTTACACTGAAAAATAATCCATCTGAGATGAGAATACCAGCCAAACTTACTAGGTTAGATGTTAGGGGCAGTTTGTCTTTCTATGAATATTTGGTGAGAATGTACCAAATGTCTGGAACCCAGAAAAATCAAGAAAATAATAATGAGACGTAGACAATGGAGAGGCCCCATTTTGCCATTTTAGCAATTCTGTAAGGAACTATTTATTAGTGTTATTATTTGAGACAGAATCTCACTCCATCACCCAGGCTAGAGTGCAGTGGTATAAAGTAGTCTCACTGCAACCTCTGCCTCCTCGGTTCAAGCAATTCTCCTGCCTCAGCCTCTCAAGTAGCTGGGATTACTGGGGCTAATTTTTGTATTTTTAGTAGGGACAGGGTTTTACTATGTTAGTCAGGCTGATCTGAAACTCCTGACCTCAGGTAATCCACCCACCTCGACCTCCCAAAGTGCTGGGATTATAGGCATGAGGCACCGTGCCCCATCCACCTTAAGGAATTATTAATAAGGCTGTTCAAGAAGCTAAGCTTCCAGTACTCAGGTAAGCATCAGTCAATCAGTATGTCCAGTTTATCTGTAAGCCTCTTTTTCTAGGGTAGTTTGTGGCTGTTAACTGTGTCTCACTTTAACCTGTAACTTGTGGGAGATCTGCTGTTTGATGAGCTTGTAGAGAAGACAATAAAAGAAAACCAAAAAAAGAAAAAGAAAAAAGAAAAATAATGGCAAGATGAAAGCTTTATATCTAATTATATCAATAATAATATGAAATGTAAATGGTATAAACCAGTGGTCCCCAACCTTTTTGGCATCAGGGTATGGCTTCATGGAGGGCAATGTTTCCATGGATGGGGGGTGGGGAACAGTTTCAGGATGAAACTGTTCCACCTCAGATAATCAGGCATTAGATTCTCATAAGGAGCACGTAACCTAGATCCTTCCCATGCACACTTCACAATAGGGTTCATATGCCTAATGCTGCCACTGATCTCACAGGAGGTGGAGCTCAGGCAGTAAAGCTTGCTCATTGGCTGCTCACTTCCTGCTGTGAGGCCTGGTTCTTAACAGGCCACAGACTGGATGTTGGATACCCCTGGTCTAAATACACCAACTTATGAGCAGATTTTATCAGACTGGAGAAAAAAGCATGATCCAACTATATGCTACTTATAAGAAGCATGCTTGAATATAAAAGGCACAAATAGATTAAAAGTAAAAGGATGGGCTAATATATACTACGGTAACACAAACAAAAAAATGCTGACTTGCTCTATTAATATCAGACAAAGTATATTTCAGAATAAATAATATTGCTGGCTATAAAGAAGATCATGTCCTAATGATAAAGGAGTCAATTTAGCAGGAGGATATAACAACAGTAAATGCTTGTACACCTAATAATGGAGTTTCAAAATACAAGGAACAAAAACTCAGAGCTTTTTACCGAAAATTTAAATATTCTTTTTGATGTCTGCATGTATAATACTAAATATAAACAAATCTGTTTTATAATTACCAGATAATTGAAAAAAAAAAAAAAAAACCTCATAGAATTGCAAGGAGAAATAGAAAAAACAAAATTATAATCAAGAGATTTCAATACCACACTGTTATATACTGAATGCATGTGCCTTCCCAAAATTTATATGTTGAAATCCTAACCTCCAATATGATAGTATTCCAGTGTGATGGAATACTGCTACTACAACTACTACTAAAATAATAAAACTTAATATTTATTATGTACTTATGTTCTTTGTACTATTCTTGGTGCTTTCCATACATTATAACTTTTAACTCTGCACTATAATCTTATAAGGTAGACACCATCAATTTTCCCCTTTTACAGGGCCTTTGTGAGGTAAATAGGTCATAAAGGTGGAGCTCTGATGAATGGAATTTAGTGCACTTATAAAAGGGTCCCCAGAGAGCTCTCTCACTCACTTTCTGTCATGTAAGGAAAAAAGGAGAAATCAGCTGGCCAAAACCTGGAAGATGGCCTTTGCCAGAACCCAATCATGCTGGTCCCCTGATTTCAGACTTTTAGCCTCCAGAACTCTGAGAAATAAATTTATGTTGTTTGTTGTTTATAAGCCACCTACTCTATGGTATTTTGTTATAGCAGCCTGAACTAAGACATATGCTCTCAAAAATTGATAAGAACAAAGAGACAGAAAATTAGCAAGAATACAAAAGACTTGAACAACAGCACTATGAAGCAACATGGTATTTGACATTTATAAACAGCATGTCCAACAAAGAATAGCACGATACACATACTTCTCAAGCTCACATGGATCATTCACCAAGGCAGATTATATTCTGGGACTTAAAACAGGTCTCGACAAATTTAAAAGTATTCAAGACATGCAAAGTAGATTCTGTGACCTCAGTGGAATTAAATTAGAATAACAAATATCTTCAGAAAAAAATACTCAAATACTTGAAAACTAAATAAGACCCTCTAAAAAAACCCGCTTAGGTCAAAATAGAAATAACAAGGGAAACTATAAAGTGTCTAAAATTAAATGAAAATGAAGCTATAACATATCAGAATTTGTTAATTACAACTAAAGCAGCATTTTAAAAAGAATATTAAGGAAAAAATGAAAAGTCTCGAATCTACGATTCAGCTTTTATCCAAAAAAAAGAACATGAAACTAGAAGTATATAAGAAAATAGAAATAGTAAATATCAGAATAGAAAGCCATAAACTGTGTTCTAGTTCTAGACAAACAATATTGTATGTCAATGAGTTCAAATGCTGCTTTGTTAGGAAGATAAAAAATATCGATAGACTTCTAGAAAAATTATTTGGAATACTTTGCTTTATAACAATGAAGTGAAACTGTAGCATTAACATCAGAGATTAATAAGTGTATGCCTAAATTAATAAGAGATCCCCTAACCTGTGTAGTGGACTCATCTGCAAAGAAATGACCATCTGTAACAGAAAACAAAAATCACTAACTTTAAAAATATCTAATGTACGAGTTTAAGTATATTTTGTTTTTAATGTATATGGCAGCCATTGAGATACACTACTTAGAAGTCTTTCAAGAGAAACTGCTGTGAAGTGCCCAGTTAACTGACTGCTTTCAAATGTGTCCTCTTGTGAATGATAAGGCCGCACATACTCTCTGGTTCTTCTAGTCAATGATGGAATATGGTAGGGGTACTAGTGAAGATACTTTTCCGCCCAACAGGGGATTTTTGTAGCACACAATCATGGCTCAGGGACCTTCCCTTTCCCATTTATCTGGCAAGGTCTTCTCAAAAGTGGGTTGCAGTCTGTATCTCTTGCTGCCCAAATGTTCCTTTATGTTGCCTTTCTTCTTTCATAAGTGTCAGATCTGCCTTGTATTCTAAAGGCTCTCCCTGCCAATTCTAGCTTCCTCAACCTTTACCCTTCATAGGTGTTTTCTCCAATTAATTCTTTACTTCTCTGATCCTGACTTGGCATTTGTTTCTTATTGGACTCAAGCTGACACAATCTAGACATTCCTTAAGTGAGAATATTCTTTAACTAAGGAAACACAATATGGTATGCAATGTAAAATATAAGTGCCACCAGTGTTATTATAAATATATTTTATAAAGTTATACAAGTATGCTTATCATTATTGTTACCAATAATAACAGTAGTGAAAGTTAATGTTTATTGTGTACTTGCTATGTTCCATGAACTATTCTTGGTGTTTTTCATATATTCTCTCTTTAACTCTTCATTATAATCATATGAGGTAGACACCAGTAATCTCTCCTTTTTATATATGATGAAATGTGTTTGGAGAAATTAAGCAATTTGCCCATGTTGGTACGAGTAGTAAACTGTCAAACTAGGTTACGAACCCAGGCAACCTTCTACTAGAGCCCACACTTACATTATTATACCATTAAGCCTCAGTTGGCTTCCTCAACTCCATGGCATTAATAAGATTCAGATATTGGCCAGGCAGCATAGGTTATTAATTCCCATGCTGACTCTCAATCCCAAGTATGGTCTGGCCCAATCCAGGGCTGTGCAGAGTAAAACGTGTCACTGTGCTCACCAACTGCCCTCAAAGAATCTCAGGATCCTACAAGACCAAAATCATTACCCTCTAATATCAAGGGAAGACAACACATTTGAAACATGGTTCAAAAGAACAGATGAACCCTCCCTTTGGAATCTTGCCTAAGGGAAAGAGTAAGAATTCAGAATACCTTTGTGTACAAAAAGAAGGATGATTAGAATAACTTCTGCCTTATTACTCAAATTATAAATGTTCAGATCAATTACTTTTAAAAGTATCAAGGAAATTTGATGAGTTTAAATTAACTTTTTGAAACTTCTCTGAAGGTAATGACTAAAATTTTGTAGAATTCTGACACTCATGTTGATCCAAAAAGTTGGTTGGTTCCTGGGAGCCATACATTGGTCAACATCAGTCTAACAGGGAAATATTCCTGTTGATATGTTTAGTAAGACATGATACTTTTATGTATACAAATGCCACTGTGTTTAGTAGAAGCGAAATGAAAGGTACCAGAACAAAATTACTCTGGTTTTGGCATATTCTCAAATAATACCTAAGGCTCCCTTCTGCATTAAGCAAAGTTTAAAGCAATCTCATCTTAAGAGATAACTGGAAAAAAAAAAAAAA
>NW_016107525.1:704158-724224 GCF_001604975.1 Cebus imitator
AAAAAAAGATAAAATCAGAAGTCATTTTTCACTTACATATAAATAGATGTGTTGAATGCTATTCATTGTTATCATAGCTTATAATAAACTGTGCAATTCTGGAACTAATAAACAGGCTGTCTTAAATTTGATTTTTAATTGCTCTGTTCCTCCATTGAAAATAATTTGAGGATTATTAACTTGGAAGAACTGGTTACAGAAATGGAAGGATATAGTAGTATTAACCTACTTCTTGGGTTTGCTGATTGTAAACATAATTACAGTAATTAGTTTACATAAACATTCATTTATTACATGACTTTACATGGAGTCAACAATGAACTAAATGTGTGTAGATATAGTATCTTCTGTATATTAATTCTATACCATTCATAAAATCATCTCTAAATGTATGTACATTTCTCCAGGCAGCTACACTTGGTTGTTTTCTCCCACTGCTGCTGAGACACATTTGCTATGGTCTGAATGTTCGTGTCCCTCCAAAAGTCCTATGTTGAAACCTAGTTACCAATGTGATGATATTAGCAGGTAAGGCCTCTGAAAAGTGATTCATTCTCTTATAAAAGGGGCCCCAGGGAGCTGTCTTGTGTCCTTCTGCCATGTGAGGATGAAGTGAGAAGATACCTTTTATCAACCAGAAAGTGGGCCCTCACCAGGCACTGGATCTGCCAAGGCCTTTGTCTTGGACTTCCCAGCTCCAGAACTGTGAGAAATAAATTTACGTTTTTTATAAGCTATCCAGTTTATGATAGTTTGTTATAGCAGTCTAAATTAATACACAATTACTGTGTTAAAATGCACAAAAGAAATTTTACATAAAAGAGTTTCATATGTTTGCCAACAATTTTCCTTGCAATAAAAATTTATCTATTATTAAATTCTTTTGATAACCAAATGTCAATGGTACCATAAATTTGTAAGATGATACACAAAGCACTTTAATGGACACTAAATAGATTTTCTCATCAATGAGTAGGTGGAATAAGTATCTTCTAAGGAAGGAACTGAGGCTTTTAATAGACTAGTTGACATAATGTTGTCAATTCAGATATTGTCCAAATAAATGTCCTAAAAAGCTCAGACTAAGAAAATATAAAGTAAATAAAAGTTCATGAAAGTACAATTACAAATAGGATGGCAAATCTGAGAAAACACAGAAAAAACAAGGTACAATAATGAATCCTTTCTTTATAAGCAAAAGTATCATGTGGCTTGTAAAGCATTTGAGTACCTACTACAACACCATTCATATAGCAAGGGCTCAGTAGACCAAAAGCTAAAGGAAGTTTTTCAAAATAAATAGACCATCAACCTTACAGACAATCATGACTTTGTATAAATCCAGCCTGTGTCATTTACTATTTGACACCTAGACACATCACCTGTCAAATCCTATTCTTCATTAGCAAAATGGGGATAATGATAATGGTTATCTTTTAAACGCTTTTTGTTTTGTTTTGTTTTGTTTTACTTTTAAGTTCAGGAGGACAAGTGCAGGTTTGTTACATAGGTAAACTTGTGTCATGAAGGTTTGTTGCATAGATTATTTCATCACCCAGGTATTAAGCATAGTACTCATTAGTCATTTTTTCTGATCCTCTCCCTCTTCCCATCCTTCACCCTCCAGTAGTCCCCAGTGTATGTTGTTCTCCTCTATGAGTCCATGTGTTCTCATCATTTAGCTCTCAATTATAAGTGAGAGCATGAGGCATTTGATTTTCTGTTCTTGCATTCATTTTCTAAGAATAATGACCTCCAGCTCCATCCATGTTGCTGCAAAGGACAAGATCTCATTCATTTTTATTGCTGCATAGTATCCTATGGTATATGTCTACCACATTTTTTTTATCCAGTCTATCATTGTTGGGCATTTAGTTTGATTCCAGGTCTTTGCTTTTGTGAATGAATAGTATTGCAGTAAACATACATATTCATGTGTCTTTATAACAGAACGATTTATATTCCTTTGTGTATATATACAGTAATGGGATTGCTGGTTTTAATGGTATTTCTGTCTATAGGCCTTTGAGGAATCACCACATTGTCTTCCACAATGGCTGAACTAACTTACACTCCCACCAACAGTGTATAAGGGTTCCTTTTTCTCTACAACATTACCAGCATCTGTTGGTTTTTGACTTTTTAATAATGTGTGAGATGGTATCTCATTCTGGTTTTAACTTGTATTTCTTTAATGATCAGTGATGTTGAGCTTTTTTTCATATGCTTGTTGGCTGCATGTATGTCTTATTTCGAAAAGTGTCAGTTCAAGTCCTTTGTCTAGTTTTTAATGGGTTTTTCTTTGCACATTTGTTTAAGTTCCTTAAAGATGCTGGATATTAGACCTTTGTTGGATGCATCGTTTGCAAAAATTTTCTCTCATCTGTAGGTTGTTTTAAAGGTTTAAAATTAAATTAATTAAATTAAGTAGCTGTCATTTAGTAAGTGATCAAAAAATGTTAGCTCTTCTTTCCACTTCTTGAAGCTAAATCAGTAACATGCACAAACAGAAGAATCTGTAAATAGTGAACAGTTATAAACAACACATAAAAGACCTTCATGTATCCAGAATGGATGAAAAAGTTTTCCATACCCTTTGGAATTTTCAGGCAAATATGCAAGCATTATAATATGGTCAGGAGCATTTCCTTTAATATCAAGAAAAATAATGTTAATATTTCAAGAAAAAACAGTTCAAAAATCCTCACATATTTTCTAAGTGAACTATTCAGTTGCCTTTGTTTGAATGGTCCATAGGTAATTTTGTGTGTGGCTTTATTTTACCATTCATATCAGGCCTTAAAATGAAGTTATTCAAGCTGCATTTTAATATGCAAACATAGCTACTTTTCTCTTTTGACCCATCATGGTCTGTTATCAATAATTATTAGAGCTTGCTTTATTTTGAAAAGTAATAGATCTCCCCATCATATTTAAATACTTATGTATAAGTGTAGAATATAGTTTCTAGGATACTCTTTCTCTATGGTCCTCTCATTCATACAGCAAATATATGTACATGCTATGAATAGTAAACCACGATCTAGATGAGTAAGTATCAAAGATTGTAACATAAAAATATTCCTAGTGGCCTATCAATTTTTTTAAATTTAATTCAATCAACAGCCCAATTTCATTAACTATGTTTATTTTAAATTGAAGAGACATTTGGTTAATCTTAGAAGATCAAAACTAAAATGGTAACCACAGTCAATAAATTTTCAAATTGTGATGATTTGCACTCTATAAAAGTTGTGATTTGTGCCGAAACCTGTAGGGACTATACATATATTTCATATCAACATATAATTTATTAATTATACAGGGAGTACAGTTTTGAAAAATAATGATCAGTTTGGCAAACAGCGTTCTCTGATAAACAGCCATAAGTTAATTTAAAAATTTTAGGTAAGTTGATGTGATAATGCACTTTTGTTCATTATTTGGTTTTCAAAGAATCACACGACATAACTAACATATCCATACTCACATATTATCTATGCAGAAAAAATAAACATTAACAATTTAATGTCTGGATTAAAAATTTAAAAAATAATCATTCACATACATTTTCTCCAGGCTTTGAGATCTAGCATGGCTGTCAGGCTGGATAAAGAGGATCCCACCCGAACAGTTGCTTTTGCTCTTTCCAGCAAGAGGGTCCTTAACATATTCAATCTTGACTTTCAGAAGTGATAATATCTGCCTGCTAAAACTCATGGTGAGATGGTCTAGCATGGCTACGCTGGTCTTGTCATGCAAATCCTAGCCTGAAGACTGATTCATTTAGTGGAAAAACTATCTCTTTATCTCTATTTTCTAAATCAGCCAATCGCTTTACCCAATTATCTCAGGTGAGCAGTACTTTACAGTGAGTAAAATATGATAATCTTGTTATTCACTTCTAATTTCAGATACATAACAATCAGAAACTAGGTAAGGAAAGGAGAATTAAAATGGAACTTTGAGCTGATAAGTAATAACCACTCATAATGAGTTGTTATTTATCTTTTTAAGGATACCAGTTCTCCTCCTTATTTCCTAGACAACTGTTAACTTTGAAAGGTAAATGCTTTTATTCTATTTCCTTCTAAATTTTTGACTGCCTTCTGACTGCCTATCTTTGAGGCATCCCCTCTCTATAATGAAAGGATAAAATTATGTTTTCTCAACTATTAAATTTTCATTGGGTCTGAAAACTGAAAGAGAATCATATCTAGGAATAGAAACTCTTGAGATTTATTTCCAGTATCATTGCTGGTTATGACACTTAAGACAACTCATTTACATTCTTTCATACTCTCATTTACAATGTGCTCATGCACTTGCAGTTTCTGTCACCAAAATACAGGCAGTAAGAGATTTCCAAGTAAAGAAGATAAAAATGGGAAATGCATTATCTCAAGAGACAAACATAGGCATGTAGACAAAGAGACTAGCTCAGGTCTTTGGGTCTCCACACAACAAATCATCCATTCTATAAAAATTCTGAAACTCTCTCAACCACCAAATTGGCCCTCCAGTCCTTGAGCTCATAATGGAAACCAGGAACAATATGGCAACAATTAACAATAAACATGCTTATTTCTAAAACCACGAATAAATATACTGACTCAAACATTGAAAAATACTATAATCTCCCTCTCTGTCATGTATACATGTGAGTATGGTTCAAGGGCATTGAATATTTGGCATTTTGCTTTGTGTTCTTCCTCATTGTCAGTGTGCACAGGCATCTTATTCTTGTATAGAAAGTGATCAACCAGCCAGATAAATACACTGAGGGTAATAGGCAAATCAGCAAATGAAAAGCAACAAAAGTTATCCCTTGCCGCGTACCAAAATATTGTAATTTTTGTGGCTTAATTGTGCCTCATAACAGCATGTTCATGAACTATATATGTTTGAGTGAAGGAATAAAATAACTCACAATTCAAAGGGGAGGTAAGAAGAGACCCAGATTCTTCCTACTAGATGTACAATTCCATATCCACCTAATGGTTAACATTTTTAGTATTTACCATATGCTAAATGCTTTGTTGATAGTATTTCAATTGAGCCTCACAAAATTGTTACTGAGCAGGTACATTTTCATCCTCATTTTACAGTAAAGATAACTGAATCTAAAATACATTAAGTAACTTGCTCAGATAAACCAACAGAATTAGGACCATTTGACTCCACACCCTGTCTTCTTAACCACACTATCATCTCCTTAGCCCTCTGGGCTTTCTGTCCCCATTGTTCCACCTCAGGGGTTTGCAAACTTGCACTTTTAACCACATGGCTTCTGTTGAAACTACTCAACTCTGCTGTTTGTAGAGCAAATCACCTATAACAATACTGAATAAAATGGCCATGGCTGTGTTCCAATTAAACTTTATTTATGGGCACTGAAACTGGGATTTTTGTAGAATTTTCTGTGTAACAAAGCATTATTATTCTCTTAATTTTTCCAATTGTTTAAAAATATTAAAACCATTTTTAGCTGATGGGCCCTATAAAAATAGGCAGTAGGCCAACAGTGCCCAAAGGCAATAGTTTATTGACTCCTAACTTAGCCACTACAGAAGTGGATTTCATAATGTACATCTATAATTATGTGTGTGCTCTACCTGCCCTGAGGCCTCCTTTCTTACACCTTATGGTCAAGGATGCCATTTAGGTTGGCTTTCAAAGACATTTATTTCCTAAAGCTCCTTTTGTGACAAATCTCATCTTCTTTCCAACACACAGCCTTCAGTTTCTTAAATTAACATACTTCCCCCATCAACTATAGCATCAGAAAGTAGCTCAAACTTTTGAGAATGACCTTTTGAAAGGATTTTTGTGTGCCTTTTTGTGGTAGGATGGGTAGGAATTCTATTAATGGAGTGATCAAGAGGAAAAAAATAGACCCATTATTTCAACTTTGTGCTTCAATGTTTGACATCACCATAATACTTTTTGAGGCTCTTGAATGTCATTAGAAGCACAATATGTTGAGCTTAAAATACACCCAATTTTAAGAATGCCACCTACATGTTTCATGGATGATAACTTTGGTTTAATAAACAATCATTTGAACCTAAACTATTTCCATGGTAAAGGCTATGAATAAGAGACATAAACACTACTTGAGAACTGGCTTGTACCACTGTCTCTATCTTTCACTAGCATGAGTATCCATTTATTTTGCCTTTTTAATTTTATTATTTTGAACTGTTTTCTCTTGAGTCCTTTCTTTTTCTCTTCTTCCACATCTCTGCTTTGTAACTTTTCCTCTATTATTACCTACTAAATTCAGCATGGGATCATGGAAGGAGTCCTAAGCTTTTACAGTCTTGAAAAGAATATATGTGTCAGTCAGAATATTTCCAATTCTAAGAAACAGAAACCAAACACAAACTAGCTGAATAAAAGAGGGAGGAGGGGAAGGAGGAGAAGGGGCGGGGGCTGGGGGGCATGTTTTTGTGCACAGTGAAATCCAGTTGAAATGATAGCATTAAAACTGTTTCTTTTTCAAACTCTTGGCTACGGTTCTGCTTATTTCCACTTGTCTTTTTTCCCAGAGCAGTTTCTCTATGTGGCAACTGGTTGGTTGCCAGTAGCCTCAAACCCATGTTATTCTTATAGCTCTCCATCCTAGATAAAATGATAGCAATAACTCTTGTAAAGTTCCAGGGTTAGTTCTGATGAGGCTATATTGGGTTACATGGCTATCACTGAGCTAATCATTCTGGTCAGAGTCATGAGAAACACTTTTTGGCCAGGTCTGAGCAGTCCTCACCCCACATCCCTGTGGAAGATCAACGTAAATAAAAGCACATAAACTCAATGCAGAATTATAATGCATTGAGGCAAGAGTGGCTCTCCAAAGGAAGGTTATATTGAGAAGATTAATACCTGTGCATGATCTATAGTTTGTGAATTACTTCTATTAAAGCAACTATATGACACAAAATTATTCCAGGTTCACTATAAATTTGGGAAATTCTGCATATGCAATGGCGCCAAAATATTTATATCTAAAAAATATACAAGAGGTTACTGTGATTTAGGCCTGTCAGTGGACTATAGGGTTGCCCTGAGAATTCTTTTGCCCTTGGTGAGTATAAGGATCTAACCTTTATTGACGGCTTTCTTAGACTGGGAGATATGTAAAAGATGAGCTATTACCAACCAAAAATCTCTACTTAGAGATTAAGTCTATTTCATGTTATCCTGTAAGACTGTTATTATATTAGCATCTGAGTTTCATAAATAAAGAAATGAGACTCATAAAGCTAACTAAGTAGTAGAGCCAGGATTCAAACTCATTGTTGTTGTTTTTTCTAGGTCTGTTTGACTCCAAATTTGTATTCTTCCCTGCTGCTATGTTATCCTGTAATCCTTAGTGTTAAATGGGGAATTGGCTCCTATGGATGAATCCTTATAGCATTTACAGATACATATGACATGTGTGTTACAGAATAACTCCCACAAATACATTTCTGTCACGTATTTGGAGAGTAATGTAGATGCTTCACCAGGACGGGTATTTGTGATTTAAAGGCTAGAAAGGTTTCAGGGTGTGGGTTCCTGTAATCTACCCACAATGTTCCCTTTCTCCTATGTAGGAAATGTTTTCTGAGAAAGTATGAATAATCAAAATCTTATACAACAACATCTTGCCAGATCTTTATTCTAATCAAATGAGAAGTATATGATAATACACTATTTACACTATACATCAATTTTTTTTTTTTTTTTTTTGAGATGGAGTCTCACTCTGTTGCCCAGCTATAGTACAGTGGCATGATCTCAGCTCACAGCAACCTCCACCTCCCGAGTTCAAGCAATTCTCCTGCCTTGGCCTCCAGAGTAGCTGGGGCTATAGGTGCATGCCACCACACCCAGCTAATTTTTTTGTATTTTTAGTAGAGACAGGGTTTCACCATGTTAGCCAGGATGGTATATATCTCCTGACCTCGTGATCTGCCTGCCTCGGCCTCCCAAAGTGCTGGGATTACAGGTATGAGGAACTGTGCCGGGCCCTATTTATACTATACAACAATTCTATCTTCATATTTAGTTAACTTCAACTCAGCTATTAGAATATTTTCTCATGGATCACCAAAAAAGCATTGTACAGAAGTAAGATTATTGAGAAAGCAGAATATCCTAAAAATCTCTTTCTTGCCCTTAAAACTGGCAGCATTTTAAAAGCATGCTTTTTTAGTTTAGGCTTGTACAAATGGTATTCTTAAACCAGCAGAAAGTTCCCTTTTAGGGTCTTCTTGCAGTCTGTTATATTCTTATAATTATATTCTTAAGAATATAATTTTATTGGTAGATAGTATAAACCTCTATATAAAAATATTTAAAATCATTTAAAAACTATTAGAACAAATAAGTTCGGTAAGGTTGCAAGATACAAAATCATTATACAGAAAAAATTGCATTCCCATGAACTAGCAAGAAACAATCCAAAAATGAAATAAAGAAAACAATTCTGACATCATCAAAAATAACAAAATAATCAGGAGTAAATCACACAAAAAAAGATACAGGACTTTGACACCCCAAATAACAAAACATCATTGAAAAACATAAAAGAAGAACTAAATTAATAAAAAGACATCCTCTGTTTATGGATTAGAAAAGACTGTTAACAAACCAATACTTTCTAAATTAATCTACAGATTCAATACAATCTCTATCAAAATCTCAGCTGCGGGTTTTTTTTTTTACAGAAATTGATAAAGTTATCTTAAAATTTATATGGAAAGGAAAAAGACACAGAAGACCAAAACAATCTTGGAGAACTCACGTGTCCTGATTTCAAAGCATACTACAAGGCTATAGTAATCATGACTGTGTGGTATCGGCATTAAGAATAGACATATAAATGAATGGAATAGAATCAGAAATTTAGATATAAACCCCAATATTTAGGACTAATTGATTTTCAACAAAATTGCCGATACAATTTAATGGAAAAAGAATAGTATTTTCAACAAATGGTGCTGAACAACTGGATATCCATATGCCAAAGTATTGAGGTGGACCCCTATTTCATACTTCATAAAGAATTAATTCAAAGTAGATCAATTACATTAGTGTGAGAGTTAAATCCATAAAATTCTTAGAAGAAAACATACCTATGAATATTTTTCACTTTGGATAATTAATAGCTTCTTATGACACCAAAAGCACAAGCATCAAAGGAGAAAAGCAGACAAATTGAACTTCAGCAAAAATCTTTTAAAAGCTTTTCTGCATCAAATAATTGAGAGGACAACCCTTCAAAAATGGGAGAAAATATTCACAGTACCTGATAAGGTAATTGTATCCAGAATATAAAAACTTACAACTCAATAACATAAAGCCAACTATGGAAGTTTTAAAATGGGAAATGAGCTAAATAGACAGTTCTCCAAATAAGATACACAAATGATCAGTAAACACATGAAAAGATGCTCAATATCGTTAGTCATCAGAGAAGTGTAAATCAACATTACAAGGAGAGACTACATTACATCAACTAGAATGGCTACAATAAAGATGATAATAACAAATGTTGGTGAGAATGTGATGAAATTAGAGTCATCTTACAATGCTTTTATTGGAATGTAAACTGGCACAGAGGCTTTGAAAAATAGTTTAGCAATTTCTCTAAGCTAAAACATATAGTTACCATAGGACTCAGAAATTCCCCATCTGGGTATACACTCAAAAGAAATAACAACATACATCCTGGCCAGGCATGGTGGCTCATGCCTGTAATCCCAACACTTTGGGAGGCCAAGGCAGGAGTATCACTTGAGACCAGGAGTGCAAGACCAGCCTGGGCAATATAGAAGGCTCAATCTCTACAAAATAAAAATCAACTTTTAAAAATAATTGAAATAATTCATCCACATAAAAGCATGTACACAAATGTGTATAGCAGTATTATTTATTATAGTCAAAAAGTAGAAAGAATCCAAATGTTCATTAATGTGTTAATGGATCAAGAAAAAGTGGGCTATTCATACAAAAGAATATTATTTTTTAATAAAAAGGAATGAAGTATTGATACATCCTAGAACATAGATGACCTTCGAAATACTGTGTTATTGAAAAAGGCCAGTCACAAAAGGTCACATAATGTATAATTAAATTTATATGAAATGTATAGAATAGGCAAACCCATAAAACAGAAAGTAGAATAGTAGTTGCCTAGGATAAAAAGAGAGCAAGGTTACATGAAAATCCATAGTAACTGCTAATAGGTAAAGGATTTCTTTGGGGAGTATTGAAAGTGTTCTAAATTGATTTAGTGATGCTTATACATGCTGCGTGCATACACTAAAAACTTGAAATGTGTGAAATATATGGTATGTGAAACATGTCTCTATAAAGCTGTTATTTTTTAACATGTAATCATAACTAACTTGCATAAGTCATTTTTGAGTTATTTTGAACTAAACATTTTTAGCACTCTGAGATCTCATTTAATTCAATGTACACTTATTGAGTACCTCTGTCACAGGGGATACAAAAATAAATAAGGCCTAGTATTTACTCACAGGGTAATTTTAATCTAAGAGTGAGACAGGAGAATCAAATAAATAATATAAGACAAGCTAATATAAGACAATAAGTGGCATATTAATAAGGTCACACTAGCTGCTTTAACAAACTCCCAAATTTCAATAACTTCACACATTTATTTCTGTTCATACTATAATCCAATGCAAGTGTCAGCCTTCTGTACAATTATTCAGACACTCCAGTACCTTTCTCTTTGTAGCTCCAACATTCTCTAGGTCCCCAGAGTCATCTGTATCCAGCTGATAAAAGGTAAAAGAGAACAAGCAGAGAAGACCTACCTGTTTTACTCCTTCCATTTGCAAAAACTAGTCCCAAGGCCCCAGCTAGATATGAAAGCAGTTAGAAAATACAGTTTCCAGCTAGACAGCCACTCCCAAGTGATAATTGTCTGCAAATGACAAAGTTTAATCCTACTGAAACTAAAAGGGGTAATTACTGGTTTATATAACTGAAATTTATGAGCTTGAAGCCATCTCATTTGACTATTTTTGCTTTTGTTGTCTCTACTTTCAGAGTCATAGCCAATAAATCATTGTCCAAACCAGTGGTATGGAACTTTTTCCCAAAGTTTTCTTCTAGTTGTTTTACTGTTTTAGGTCTTATATTTAAGTCTCTAACCCATTTTGAGTTGATTGTGGTATAAAGTACAAGACTAGGTTCCAACTGTATTCTTCTGCATGTGGATATCCAGTTTTCCCAACACCATTTATTAAAGAAACTATTCTTTCCCCATTGTGTATTCTTGACACGCAAAAAATTTAGAAACTATACATCTGATAAGGGGTTAACATCCAAATTATATAAGGAACTCAAACAACTCAATAACAAGAAAATAAATAATTATATTTTAAAAATGGGCAGAGAACATGAACAGACATTTCTTGAAAGAATATACATAAATAGCAATAGATTCATGAGAAATGCTCAGAATCAATAATCAAAATGTAAATAAAACCACAATGAAATATCCCCCACACCTGTTAGAATGGCTTTTAACAAAGAGATGAAGATAACCATTGGCAAGGAAGTAGAGAAAAATGAACTCTTGTACATTGTTGATAGGAATATAACTTAATACAGCCATTGGGAAAACAGTATATAGGTTCCTCAAAAAAACTCAAAATAGAACTACCATGTGGTCCAGTAATCCCACTTTTGGGTGTATATCTAAAGGAATAAAATCAGTATGTTAAATGAATATTTGTACACTAATGTTCATTGCAGCGTTATTCACAATAACCAAAATATAGAATCAACTTAAGTGTCCATTAACAGATAAACAGATTTAAAAAATAATATATATACACAATGGAATACTCTTCAGCCTTAAAAGAAGAGAAAATTCTGTCATTTGCTACAACATAGGTGAATCTGGAGGACATTATGCTAAGTGAAGTAAGCCATACCCAGAAAGACAAATACCACATGATCTCGCCTATACTTGTTAATCAAAGGGTAGAAAGTTTCAGATAGACAGGAGGAATGAGTTTTGAGATTTATTGCACAGCAGGGCACGTATAGTCAATAGTAACATGTTATATATTTCGAAATAACTAAGAGTACATTTCAAATGTCTCACCATAAAAATGATAGGTATGCAAGATGGATACATTCATCCAAGTATTCCACATTGTATACATATATCAAAATATCACACTGTACCTGATAAATGTATACAATTATAATTTCTCAATTAAAAATAATAACAAGTAAAAAAATAGAATTTATAAGGATAGTCTTGCTTCAGGTGTGGCTGGATCCCAGATGCTCCAGCAAAAAAATCAAGATTCAATTTCTCTCTTTTTAATCTCTGATTAGCTGTCCAATAGATTCATTTTGAGATAGGCTGTCTTCAGGATATGATAAAGATGTCCACTTGCAGTTCATGATTCAAATAATGTTTAGCATTTACTATCTTGGAAGACTAGAGGCCTACTTTCTATCAAAATCCATACCTACAGGCTGGGCGCAGTGGCTCACACCTGTGATCCCAGCACTTTGAGAGGCCCAGGTGGGCAGACCACAAGGTCAAGAGATCGAGACCATCCTGGCTAACACAGTGAAACCCTGTCTCTACTAAAAATACAAAAAAATTAGGTGTGGTGGCAGGCACCTGTGGTCCCAGCTGCTTGGAAGGCCGAGGCAGGGGAATTGCTTAAACCTAGGAGGTAGAGATTACAGTGAGCCAAGATCACACCACTGCACTCCAACCTGGGTGAGAGAACGAGGCTCTGTCTCAAAAGTAAATAAATAAAATAATAAAAATTTATACCTCCAAATAACTTTGATTGGTCTGATTTGTGTTACATAGCCAATCTTGACTTGCTCACTTCTTCTATGGTGATGAAGTACTCTGATTGGCCAAGTCTGGCTCCTGTGCCTACTTGATGGCAAGTAAAGGAAGATCCCTTGATTGAAAGTTTCACCAGGTAGGGGGAGGGATCATTCATAAAAACCAAAATTGGGTTCTTTACCAGGAAAAACAGGGAAGGAATGTACATTTTAAAATATGCATTCATTTTAGGTTGATGACTTAAAACAGTATATGAGGCCTCTGGCAAGATTAACTGGAAACTATATTTTTAGACCTGAGTAGAATCTAAAGTTGTGACTCTCAAGATCTAGAGACTTACTAAGTAGAAATTGAAAAGGTTTTGAGGTTTACAAGAGACAAAACCATCTAGTCTAGTGTCAGGGACATTACTATGGTTGTTTGCCTTAGAGAGAATAGGCACTGGCTATTCTACCTAATAGTTATCTCCAAAGTGGAGTATATAACATGATCCTTTGGGGTATGAGAAGAAAAAGATTTTGCTTATAGTTAACAGGATGTCATTTATATACTTGATTTTAAAAAAAAGACCAATATATGGTGACATATCTTCAATACATATATGGTGAGTGACACAGAAACTATTTTGTATTATGCAGAGGTTCTTTAATTACCTTGTGACGAAGTACTTAAAGGAGTTCTAGAACTTAAAGATGCATTAGGCATTTTTCTTTTACTAAAAGATAAGTGTTTCAAGTGTGCTGACCTTTACTCTGATGACAAAAGGCTCTCAGTAATGTGTTACTTAAAATGTACTTTAAAAAAGAATAAATACCCCATCTACTTTCAAAGGAAAAGTGATATTTTAAAAATAATAGAGAGCACATCTCATTTTCAAAAGAAACTCACTATGGAAAGATCATTTATAAAAAGAGTATTTGAAAATATTTCTAACATTATGTGATTCTATTGCAGGAACTATGTGTACCACCTATAATAACAAGCAAAAGATTTATATCTGGACCCTTTAAAAATGAAAATGCAATGCAAAAAAATGACAGAAGACATCCACAGTTCACAGAAAAAGAAAAACAAAGAGTTATTATGTGAAAAAAACACTCACTCTGACACCTAAGGAATTAGAGTTAAAACTATACGGAGGTAGCATTTTTCATATACACTGACGATAAAGTTTGTTAGCTTAGTGTAAAGAAATAGTCATTCTCTTAAATTGCTGGTAAGTGTGCAAAATGTTTAAACCACCATGGAGAGGGATTTGGCAATATCTACAAAAATTCTGTGGTTTTAGTTTTTGATTCAGCAATTCAACTTCTAGGAATCTATCTCATAGATAAAACTCCCAAAAGAATGAAACATATGCACTAGTTTATTCACTGCAGCATGATCTGTAAAAAAAATTTTGAAACAACTTAGATTTGAAAATCTAAGTTGTTTTGTAAAAAAAAATTTGAAACAACTTAGGAAACAGACACTTTTCAAAAGAAGACATTTATGCAGCCAACAAACATGAAAAATAGCTCATCATCACTGGTCATTAGAGAAATCCAAATCAAAACCACATTGAGATACCACCTCATGCCAGTTAGAATGGTGATCATTAAAAAATCAGGAGACAACAGACGCTGCAGAGGATGTGGAGAAAAAGGAATGCTCTTACCCTATTGGTGGGAGTGTAAATTAGTTCAACCATTGTGGAAGACAGTGTGGCAATTCCTCAAGTATCTAGAAATACTATTTGACCCAGCAATCCCATTACTGGGTATATACCTAAAGGATTACAGATCATCCTGTTATAAAGACACATGCACATGTATGTTTATTGCGGCACTGTTCACAATAGCAAAGACTCAGAACCAATCCAAATGTCCATCCGTGAAAGACTGGATAAAGAAAATGTGGCACACATACACCATGGAATACTATGCAGCCATAAAAAAGGATGAGTTCATGTTCTTTGCAGGCTCATGCATAAAACTGGAAACCATCAATCTCAGCAAGAACAGAAAACTGACACAAGAACAGAAAACCAAACACTGCATGTTCTCACTCATAAGTGGGTATTGAACAATGAGACATGGACAGAGGGAGGGGAACATCATGCACCAGGGCCTGGGGGATGGAGGGCAAGGGGAGGACTAGCAGGGAGTGGGGGGATTGGGAAGGGATAGCATTAGGAGAAATACCTAATGTAGATGATGGGGTGATGGATGCAGCAAACCACCACCATGGCACGTGTATACCTATGTAACAAACCTGCACAGTCTGCACATGTACCCCAGAACTTAAAGTAGGGGTAAAAAAAAAAAAAGAAATAGGCATTCTCTTGAATTGCTGGTAAGGGTGCAGAATGTTTAAACCCCCATGGAGAGGCATTTGGCAATATCTACAAAAATTCTGTGGTTTTAGTTTTTGATCTTGCAATTCAACTTGTAGGAATCTATCTCATAGATACAACTCCAGAAGAAAGAAACATATGCACTAGTTTATTCGCTGCAGCACGATTTGTAAAACAAAAATGAAACAATTTAGATATTCACTCATAAGGCACTTGTCCTATAAACTACGATACAGTGAAACAGTGAGGAACATGCAACATTTTTTAAAACTGAGAATGATTTGTTTATTTTTGCAAAAAGAAATACAGGAAGGATGGAAGGACTAACTAGAAACATCATAAACTAATGAAATGGAGGATAGGTGGAGGGAGCATATTTTTTCTGAGTATATCCTTTTATATCATGTTAACTTTATTTATTTTATTGAGATGGGGTCTCACTCTGTCATCCAGGCTGGAGTGCAGTGGCATGATCTCAGCTCACAGCAACCCCCGCCTCCCAGGTACAAGTGATTCTCGGCCCTCAGCCTCCCAAGTAGCTGGAGCTACAGATGCATGCCACCATGCCTGCTAATTTTTTGTATTTTTCATAGAGACAGGGTTTCACCATGTTGGCCAGGCTGGTCTTGAACTCCTGGCCTCAAGTGATCTGCCCACCTTTGCCTCCCAAAGGGCTGGGATTATAGGCGTGAGTCACCATGCCTGGCCTCTTGTTAACTTTTAAACTATGCAAATGCTGTAATTTTCTTTTAAAAATAAAGTTAAATTAAAAAGTATAAAACATACAGTTTTCAACACAAATAGAAACACATGAGCATAAATATATATGAAACACAATCATATAGAGAAAATAATTATTAAAAATAATTTTAACACAATACCTGTGCATCCTCAATTAGATAGAGTAAAAAGACAAGAATAGCTGCAAAGAAAACTCAGTAGGTTTGTTTTCATTTTTAATATTGATTGTAATTTTGAAACTAATTAGGACATATTGTAGGATAATGTAAATAAGTGTACATGTATATATACATGTGGTTAGGCACCAATATTTTCAGAGTAATGCAAAGAGATATAATTTTTAAAATGATGAAATTCTGTCATTTGTGGCAACATGGATGAGTTTGAAGGAGGTTATGTGAAGTGAAATAAGTCAACCACAGAAAGACAAATGCCACATGTTCTCACCCATATGTGGAAGTTAGAAAAATTGATCTTACAGACGAAGAGAGTAGAATAGTGGTTACTGGAAGTAGAGACGGGTAGGGGAGAGGTGGGGATAGCTAAAGGCCAGTTAACACATACGAAAGTACAGCTGAAGAGAAGGGATACGTTCTAGTGTTCTATAGCACTGTGGGGTTACTGACTAGAGTTAACAACAATTTTTGGTATATTTTCAACTAATTATAAGAATGGATTTTGAATGTTCCCAACACAAAGAAACAATAAATGTTTGAGGTGATAGATATACTAGTTACTCTGACTTGAGTATTATACATTGTATATATGTATTGAGATATCACACTGTACCCCATAAATATGTCAAATTATTATATGTCAATTAAAAATAATAATAAAAGCTACTGGGCACAGTGGCTCACGCCTGTAACCCCAGCACTTTGATAGGCCAAGGTGGGTGGATCACCTGAGGTCAGGAGTTCAAGACCAGTCTGACAAACATGGAGAAAGCCCGTCTCTACTAAAAACACGAAATTAGCCTGGCACGGTGGCGCAAGCCTGTAATCCCAGCTACTCGGAAGGCTGAGGCAGGAGAATTGCTTGAACCTGGGAGGTGGAGGTTGCAGTGAGCAGAGACCACGCCACGGCACTCCAACCTGGGGAACAAGAGCAAAACTCTGTCTCAAAAAAGAAAGAAAAAAGAAAAAAAAGAAAAGAAAAGAAAAGAAACTTAAAAAATAATAAAAGAAGCAAATAAAAACCCCACCATAATAGAACCCAATTATAATAAATACATGCAAGTAGACTAACTTTATATTCAGCAAACAAATGATATGCTGTTCACTTGAAACAAAATATTGAGAAGGATGAATAGTAGAAAGCACTCCATAAATCATAATATCATGTTAAGTGTATATATTTGGTGATTGGATAATGCAACTGGCTCCAATGTTACTGTGTTGGAGGGTAACAATGATCTCCTGAAATTTATATCTGTTGTCTGTTTTCTAAAGTTTAATGTACTATTTCAACATAAAAACAAACATTTTGATTTAAAAGTGGTAAAACATTTAACAAGAGAAAAAAATGAGATAGAAGTAATGAATAAATTACAAAACCTCTGCAACTTAAAAAAATAACTGAAAGCCACTATGCAAAACTGTACAAATCTTCCTAAAAAAATTAAAATTAGGATCACCACATGATCCAGCAATTCTACTTCTGGGTATGTATCCAAAAGGACTGAAAGCAGGACCTTGAAGAGATATTCGTACACCTGAGTTCATTGCAGCATTATTCACAAATAGCCAAGGGGTAGAAGCAACGCAAATGTCCATTAATAAATGAATAAACAAAACGAGGTATATACATACAATGGAATATTATTCATCCTTAAAAAGGAAAAAAATTTGGTCACATGCTACAACATGGATAAACCTTGAGGACATGCTGAGCAAAATAAGCCAATCAAAAAAGGGTAAACACTATATAATTCTACTTATTTGAGATATCTAACATAGTCAAAATCTTGGAAACTGAAGGTAAAATGGTGGTTTCCAGGGGTTGGTGGGGAGGGGAAAGCAGGAGTTTTATGGGTATAGACTCAGTTTTGCAAGTTGAAAGTACTAGAGATCTGTTTCACAACATTATGAAAATGTATGTTTAAAAATGATTGGGATGGTACATTTTATCATGTGCATTTTTACCACAATTAAAAATAAAAAGATGACAGTATCAAGAGGAACTTATAATTTTAAAAAGCATTTTTCTTAGTTCTGAGTATTTATAGTCCTAGAAGTAAGCAATGACACTCAAGAAGCATGATGTCCCCCACTGGACACATTTGAAACAATCTGAGTGGGAGCTTCCTCAAGCTGGATCCCGTACCCTTGTGAGGTGATATGTCTCTATTTGTCTTCAAGCATCTCCTGGTGATTTCTCAAACAAGATGTTTTAGTCTCACCTTGCACTTTCCCTGCCCCAGGCATGGAGAAAGGTAGAGAGAATGCTTCTTTGCAGAACACCATTTAATAACTTAAATGTATAATAAATGAGAAATTTAGAAAACCACTGTTTTGTAAACTCCAAAGTAATCATTGATCCAGGTAATGATTATTAATGAATGCTAAAGCAGTTAAGTGAAAAGTTGTTGTGGTAAGAATATTGACCCTGTGGAACTATGCCTAGGGGAAAATGCATTTATGGGGGAGGGGGGTCTGGAGGTCACCACCCTAAGGAAATGATCAAGCTTACTGTTACTAGCATCGGAGCAGCCAAAGCTGGTGTGCCTACCAATATAATGCAAATTGAATTAAATGATATCGCCTTTCAAAATTCCTGCTCAAACATTTAATCTTAATTTAATGAAGCTTCTAGAGGCCTTACTTGTAGTTCATAAGAAATACATGGGATTCGTAAAAAGTTAAACAATACCAGGAGGAAACAGTAAGACAAACCCAGAATCCAGGACACTCTACAGGACAACAATCTTAGACTAAAAAGTAGTCGATGTCATGAAAAATAAAAGGGATGAAAGACAGGTATTCTTTTCTGAGAGGCTAATAAAACAAAAACAAAAATGTAATATGTGAACCTACATTGCCCATTGGTTCAAAAAAAAGCTAGAAAAGACATTCTTGGGCCAATTGTAATATTTTTCACATGGATTATATTTTAGGTAATATTAGGGAATTACTGTCATTTTCTTAGGTACCATATATATAGAAGTTATATAACAGAATGTCTTTATTAGTAGTAGATAGAAGCGAATATGACAAGAGAAAATACTATGATACAATTTACTTCTAAATTATTTAAAACAAAAACTAATGTATCAACCTAATTTAACCAAAACCTTTACAAAATTGGTGGCTGGAACAAAGAATTGAGCATCAGTATTTAATAAATGCAGCCAACAGTATGCTCTTTTCATTTGATTCTATATATTTTTGTGAAGTAGGTTTTCTGACTATATTAACCATTAACACCAGGTATCGACATATACTGAATTTAGAACCAGACCATTAACTCATTGCATCACAAACTATCAAACCAAGAACTTAAAAGTAATTACTACATCCAGCAACATTGCTCTCACTAAAATATAATCTATATGTAACACTTATAATAACATATTGGTGAGAACAAAAAAGTTTTTCAACTGTTAAAATAGAGAATATTTTCAGGCATTTTTATTTCCACCTTATCTCTTTTCATTTCTACTTTGGTAGTGTACATTAGGATGTATGTTGACTGCTATTACACTAGTCCATGTACATTCCTGAGAATCATCCTAATAAAAACTCATCTGATTTATTCATGATTTGTGGTTTCATTAAAGGTTTTTGACTGACTTGAGTGGTGAAATATGAGTCAATGTGGAAGGAAAACTTAGCCCTTTATATGAACACATCTTGAAGCATACACATTTTTGAGAAGGAAACTGCATCAGTTTCCTAGGGCTGCTGTAAATAGCACCACAAACTGGGTGGCTTAAGGCAACAAAAACATGTTCTCTCACAGTTCCGGAGGTTAGAAGTCTGAAACAGCGTCAGCAGGAATGGTTTTCTCTGAGAGAAGCTCTGTTCCATGCCTCTCTCCTAGCTTCTGGTGATGGCTGGCAATCCTTGGCATTCCTTGGCTTGTAGGTGCACCCCTCAAATTTTGCCTCTGTTATCACATAGCACTCTTTTTTTTTTTTTT
>NW_016107525.1:724391-762103 GCF_001604975.1 Cebus imitator
TGCCCAGCTAATTTTTGTATTTTTAGTTGAGACAGGGTTGCACCACGTTGGTCAGGATGGTCTCGATCTCTTGACCTCATGATCCACCTGCTCGGCCTCCCGAAGTGCTGGGATTACAGGTGTGAGCCACTGCACCCGGCTGCATAGCACTCTTCTTATGCGTCTATGTCTTCTCATAAGCACACCAGTCATACCGGTTTTAAGGACCACCTACCCCAGTATGACCTCATCTTAACTAGTTACCTATGCGACAAACCTGTTTTCAAATAAGGTCACAATCTGAGGTATGAGGGATTAGAAGTTCAACATATCTTTTTGTGGCACACAATTCAACCCATAATAGATCCATAATTGATGCTTTCTTCAAATTGTTCTGTGTGGTAATTCTCTGTCTTAGTCTTTTCTTCCATTATTTATGCATTCACACATTTGGTGGAGAAGAATCAGGGGAGAAAGAGAAAAAAAAATCCCAACTTCAATATGTCTGAAGACATATTTATTTCGTGTTGTGATTCATTATATAGTATTGAACTAGAAATAATTATTTTGAGACTGCTAGACTTGTGATTATGTCTTATCATGAAATAGATTTTCTTTTTTCCAAATAACAGAAATTAGGACTGTGAATTCTATCCTTGCAGTTTCCTAATCCATGTCATAAAGCATGACTCTTTTTTATTAAATTTTCCCTGGTCTTTAAATTCTCAGCTTCACCTTTTAGCACTATTATAATTCTCATTCTCCTCAAGTTATCAAATCCAACATGTACAATGTCTCTTTAAAATGACTTTTCTGAAGATTATTACCTTCAAAGCCTGATTTATCTTCCCTTAAATGATGGGTCCTATTTCCTTTGACATGGTATGTTCCTACATTTCACTTCTGAACAATAAATCTTAAGGCTGATCAGCGTGTGACCTGTTTAATGGATTGGATGCATTCACAACTGCACTCCTAATAGATACATTAGGATCAAGTTAAAAGAAGGAAATGTTTGGTTTGTTGCTGTTGGCTTTTCTAAATACAGAAAAGTGGGCACTGATTCCTGTACCCCAGTCTGCTTCAAGTTATTCTATGTTGTTTAATATGGCTTCAATTTGACAGCCAGCAGGAAAATTCTATTAAGCACACAAATGTAAAGAAGAAAAACATCTTCTGTAAGAATAAAGCCACTATGGTGGCTATTTAATAAATATTAAGTAATAGCAGTATTCATGGGGAAAATAGCACAAAATCATCTCTTACTGTTGGACTAAAAAAGCAATCACACGTTTTAAAGGCCAAATGACTTGGAAAAAGCATGCTATATTTATAAACTGTTAAATAAGCATTTATCCCATTTATTGAAATACCCCTTTTAAAGTATAAATAATATTGTATTTAGAAAGTCATATTTTCTATTCCTAAGGTGACTGCACTGTGACAATTCCACAAGTACACATTACACTTCAAAGATTTCTACTATTTCAGGCCGTCAAAAAATTTGTAAAGTGTAGCTTGTCTTGGAGCTATTTTTATTCTCCCTTTTTCTTTCTTTCTTCCTCCTTTCAGACTCCCCTGCACTGTCTGTAGCCATCAAAATCTGCCCTCTGGTAATGATCTGATAGTTCCTTCACAGTAAGCCAGTGGTTCTTAACATGTGTTCCCTGGGTCAGCACCATCAGTATCACCTGAGAATGCGTTAGAAATGCACATTCTTAGGCCCTATCCTAGAGCTACCAAATCAGAAACTCTGGGGCTGAAGCCCAGCAATCTGTGTTTTAACAATACCTCCAGCTGATTCTGATGCACCCTGATATTTGAGAACCACTGAACTTATCCAAAAATCACCTATAGGTTTTTATACATTAGCCACACCAGGAGTACTTGGATTTCTTTAGAAAAGAATAAAAACTGAATTTCTAATTAAGTAATTTCAGTCGCCAGCTAATCAGTGGGGAAAGTAAAGGTTAAGTAAGTGTTCTTGATTTTCTGACACCATTTCTATTCTTAAGACATCTCTGTTTAACATATGCAATTTGTTCCGTCATCAAATATTTATTTAAGGATTCATTCTAGTTGCTTAAGACATAAGGACTCAGTCCTTGCCCTCAAGACACATCTCATTTAGTGACAGAGATTGGCAATCTGATAATTAGAATACAATATTGTAAGTATACTTGTAGACATATACACAAAGTGCTAGGCACACACAGAAGAGGGATCAGAGATGAAATGCATGGAAGGCCAATGACAGCAGGACTTTGGAGACAGCCCTGCCGCCTACCTGGTTACATGACAGCTACACAATCCTAGGATTCCTAACTAGGTTTATCAGGGTTCCCGAGTTCGAGGAAATAGGACACGTTGTCTAGTGATCCTAAAATTAGCAAACTGCACATAAAATATGATGTTCTTTATAGTCAGTTTTGACAGGGTGGTGAGGATTATCCCAGATAACTATGAAGAACAATTCTCAAAGTGACCACAATTCCTTGGGCTTAAAGGCAGGAGTTTTCCTAAAAATACTGTTCTCCTGAGTTAGTTGCTTATGTGCTGTTGTTGACTTTATAATTTGCACATATCAAACTAGAGTTCCATAATTTCTGTAAGAACTTGACTTGTCTTTTACGCCATTAGAATTAATGTTTTAATGTCAAGAGTAAACTATCTGGGTCCATAGACCATTTTACTGTAATAAAATGAATAGGATATTTCTATGCTGAGTGTGGCTGATTTAATCTTGAGACCCTGATTCTATACCATGTAAATTCTGTCCAGAATCCATATTTATTCCCCCATTCATGAACTTTTAAATAATAGGCTTACAAATTAAAACAACATTTCAAACGTTTTAAGGTGTCTATTATTATCAACTTACATTGAATTTATGGTATCTTAAGCTTTCTTGTGGATTATAAATATTTAAAAAAATTCTACAGACCTTTGTATTCACCTTGAGGTACTTTTAAATATAAACATAATATTTCTTTATACTTAAAGGCCTATTTATTTCAATAAAGACCAGTCCTATGGTCTGAAAGTTGGTGTTCTCCAAAATTCACATGTTGAAGCTTACTCCACATTGTGTTGGTATTAAGGATAATTTTCCCTTTCTACAGCCTAAAGAGAACTACTACAGGCCTTTTGGAGGTGATTAGGTCATGAGGGCAGAGCTTAATCCCTAATCTATTAGGGATTAGCGCCCTTATAAAAGTATATTGATGGAGCCTGTTTTTCCCTTCTGCCTCTTCTACTGTGTGAGGTCACAGAGGCATGATCTATGAGAAATGGACCCTCACCAGACACCAAAATTACTGGCATCTTCATCTTGGACTTCCCAGTCTCCAAAACTGTGAGGAATAAAATTCTGTTGTTTATAAATTACAGCCTAAGGAATCTTGTTACAGCAGCCTGCATAGCCTAATACAATCAGTAAATACATCAATTATGATCACTCATTCAATGAATATTTGAAGGCTTACTGTGTGTACTTACACTACTCCATATTGGCTCCATGAATGTAAGCAATGCCTGTCTTTTGTTTGCTACTGTTAAATGACTGGATAAAGGAACAAAGGCTATGAACTGGGAATATAAATGCCTACTGGTGTCTGCCCTTAAGAAATATATAGTCTGGCTGGGAGTGGTGGCTCACGCTTGTAATCCCAAGACTTTGGGAGGCCAAGGCAGGTGATCAACTGAGATCAGCAGTTCAAGACCAGCCTGGTCAACATGATGAAACCCTGTCTCTACTAAAAATACAAAAATTAGCCAGGCGTGGTGGCACGTGCCTGGAATCCCAGCTACTCGAGACGTTGCGGCAGGAGAATTGTTGAAACCCAGGCAGCGAAGGCTGCAGTGAGTCAAGATCGTGCCACTGCATTCCAGCCTTGGTGACAGAGCAAGATTCTGTCTCAAAAAATAAAAAAAGAAAAAGAAAAAGAAGTATATAGTCTTATGAAGTAGATAAAGCACACCTCATTTACTGCAAAGTAATAATTCATATCTACAATAAGAGAAAAACAGATCATTTCTCTTGGCTTTCTGAAGAGTGAGAGACTACAATAGGCTAAGGAAGCAGAAAAATCGTGGAGAAGATGAGTTCACATTTGGACTTAAAAATCTGAATATGTGGAAGTGTGATTGGGAGGCATTTTAGGCATGGGAAACAGCTTTGGGCAAAGAAACTGAAGCTGGAAGTGCAGGATATGGGTGGGATACAGGGTGTTTAAAAGGGAAAAATGAGAAATAAAACAGAAAGGGTCTGTGGGTGCAACCAAGAGAAATACTTTTGAATGCTTTTAATCATGAGTAGGAAGCAGGTGAAGTTATCTGACCAAAAAATGGGAACTATTACAATAACCTGATGATAGAGATGGCCCAGGCTGGCAGAAAAAAAAAAAGTCTGACTATATTAATCTTTCTCTGATAAGGATTCTGTGGAGTCCTCGTGCCCCTAAATCACTAGGTTTTACTTGTGCCAGTTTCCTGGGGGTAAAACTTACAGAGAACACTCCCGTCAAATGCATGTACCTCTCTTAGTTGGGTTTTTTTGTTTGTTTGTTTTTGTTTTTTTTTTTGTGAGACAGAGTCTCGCTCTGTCGCCAGGAGCCAGGCTGGAGTGCAGTGGTGCGATCTCGGCTCACTGTAACCTCCGCCTCCCGGGTTCAAGCAATTCTCCTGCCTCAGCCTCCTGAGCAGCTGGGACTACAGGCATGCGCCACCACACCCAGCTAATTTTTGTATTTTTAGTAGAGACGGGGTTTCACCATGTTGGCCAGGATGGTCTCGATCTCTTGACCTCCTGATCCGCCCGCCTCGGCCTCCCAAAGTGCTGGGATTACAGGCGTGAGCCACTGCGCTCAGCCTTAGTTGGGGTTTTAAACTGAAACGCTTTCCCTAGTGTCAACAATGGGCCACATGTGACTCTTAAGAGGCTTGGTTTTGCCTGCATATCCTGACTCTATCCTTCTAGATGTTACCACCTTGACTACAGGCAGCACAAAATAGCAAAGCCAAGGAAAAGTTTCCCCTTTCTATAGCCTAGAAAGAAACACATACTTTCTTCCTCCCTGTCCCTGAGACTCACATAAACAGGAATCAATTTTACCTTGAAATATAAGGGAGCAAGTTTAGAGAGGAGATCAGATCCCAAGAAAGATAGAGCTTTTAATCCCTTCGTTTATCCTAAGAAAAGCACCATTCCCTGCTAATCCTAATAAAGGGAGTTTGGAATAATGGTGAAAAGTAAAGAACATTGATACCAGATTGACTGAATTCAAATTATGTTTCTGACACTTACCACATGTGTATCTTTGGACAAAATACTTAAATTTCCTCTGCCTTAGTTTCTAAATTAAAATAGTCACTACAATAATACACCAAGTTTAACATCGTCATCAAACAACACGTCAGTAAACTGCTTAAAATGGTACTTAGCCCTTTCCATGTTTACTTGATGTGAATTGTTGCTTTTCTAATTGTGAGTCTTTTTTTCATATTTGTCATTTTAAAAAAATCTATTTCAATAGTTTTGTGAAAACAGGGGGATTTTAGTTACATGAGTAAATTCTTTAGTGGTAATTTCTGAGATTTTAGGGCACTAATCATCTGAGCAGGGTACACTGTACCCAATGTGTAGTCTTTTATGCCTTACCCGCACTCCCAACCTTCCCCCCAGGTCACCAAAGTCCATTATATTATTCTTATGCCTTTGCGTCCTCATAGCTTAGCTCCCACTTATACGTGAGAACATACAATATTTCATTTTCTATTACTGAGTTACTTCATTTAGAAAAATGGTCTCCAACTCCATTGAGGTTGCTGCAAATGCCATTACATTATTTTGTTCCTTTTTATGGCTGAGTCATATTCCATTATATATATGTGTGTGTGTGTGTGTGTGTGTCTGTGTGTGTGTGTATACACATATACAAACCACATTTTCTTTAATTACTCATTAGTTGATTGGCATTTGGGCTGGATCCATATTTTTGCAATTGCAAATTGTGTACCTATAAACATGCATGTTTTTCATATAACTATGTTTTCTCTGAGTAGATACCCACTAGTGGGATTGCTGGATCAAATGGTAGTTGTACTTTTATTTAAGAAATCTCCATACTGTTTTCCATAGTGATTGTACTAGCTTACATTCCTACCAGGAGGGTAAAAGTTTCACCTTTCACCATATCCATGCCAACATCTGCTGTTTTTTTTTTTTTTTTTGTGGCCATTCTAGCAGGAGTAAGGTGGTATCTAATTGTGGTTTTGACTTGCAATTTTATGATAGCGATGTTGAGCATTTTTCATGTTTGTTGGCCATTTGTACATATTCTTTTGAGAATTGTCTATTCATGTCCTTTGCCCACCTTTTGATGGAATTATTTGTTTTTATTCTTGCTGATTTGTTTGCATTCCTTGTAGATTATGGATACTAGTCCTTTGTCAGACAGATAGTTTGTGAATATTTTCTCCCACTCTGTGGGTTGTCTGCTTACTCCACTAATTATTTTGCTGTACAGAAGCTTTTTGGCTTAAATAGGCCCCATCGATTTATATTTGTTTTTGTTGCATTTGCTTTTGGGTTCTTGGTCATGAACTCTTTGTCTAAGTCGATGTCTAGAAGAGTTTTGCCAGTGTTATCTTCTAGAATTTTTGTGATTTTAGGTCTCAGGTATAAGTCTTTGATCCATATTGAAATGATTTTTGTATAAGTTGAGAGATTAGGATCTAGTTTTATTCTTCTACATGTGGGTTGCCAATTATTACAGCAACATTTGTTTAATAGGGTCTCATTTTCCTACTTTATATTTTTGATTGCTTTGTCAGAGATCAGTTTGCTGTAAGTATTTGACTTTATTTCTGGGTTCTCTATTCTCTTCCATTTGTCTACATGCCTATTTATATACCAGTACCATGCTGTTTTGGTGACTATGGCCTTATCGTATAGTTTGAAGTGAGGAATGTGATGCCTCCAGATTTGTTCTTTGTGCTTAGTCTTGCTTTGGCTATGTGGGCTCTCTTTGGTTCTGCATAAATTTTAGGATTTTTTTTTCTAGCTCTGTGAAGAATGACCATGGAATTTTAATAAAAATTGCATTGAATTTGTAGATTGCTTTTGGCAGTATGGTTATTCTCACAATACTTATTCTACCCATCCATGAACATGGGATGTATTTCCATTTGTTTGCGTCATCAATGATTTCTTTCAGTAGTGCTTTTGTAATTTTCCTTGTACAGATCATTCACCTCCTTGGTTAGGTATATTCTTAAGATTTTTTTCTTTTTTTGCAGCAGCAGTTGTAAAAGGTATTGAGTTCTCAATTGGATTCTCAGCTTGGTTGTTGTTGGTGTAGAGCAGTGCTACTGATTTGTGCGCATTGATTTTGTAGTCTGAGACTTTACTGGATTCATTTATCAGATCTAGGAGCTTTTTTTGATAAATCTTTAGTTTTCTCTAGGTATATGATCATATCACTGGCAAACAGTGAGAGTTTGATTTCCTCCTTACCAATTTGGATGCCTTCGATTTCTTTCTCTTGTCTGATTGCTCTGGCTAGGACTTCCAGTACTATGTTGAATAAAAGTGGTGAAAGTGGGCATCCCTGAATTGCTCTGGTTCTTAAGGCCAATGCTTTCAAATTTTCTCTGTTTAGCATAATGTTGGCTGTGTGTTTTTCATAGACTGCTTTTATTACCTTGAGGAATCTCCCTCTATGGAAATTTTCCTGGGGGTTTTAATCATAAAGAGATTCTGAATTTTGTCAAATGCTTTGTCTGCATCTATTGAAATGATCATATAATTTTTGTTTTTAATTCTGTTTATGCGATCTATTACATTTATTGACTTGCATATGTTAAACCATCCTTGCATCCTCAATGTGAAACCTACTTGATCATGGTATATTATCTTTTTTGATATGCTGTTGCATTCAGTTAACCCGTATTTTGTTGAGGACTTTTGCATCTATGTTCATAAGGGATATTGGTCTGTAGTTTTCTTTTTTTGCTATGTTCTTTCCTGGATTTGGTACTAGGGTGATACTGGCTTCATAGAATGATTTAGCGGGGATTCTCTCCTTTATCTTTTCAAATAGTTTCAGTAAGATTGGTACAAATTCTTTGAATGTCTGATATAATTTAGCTGTGAATCCATCTGGTCCTGGACTTCTTTTGTTGGCAATTTTTTTATTACTGATTCAATATCACTACATATTATTGTTCTGTTCAGTGTTCCTATTTCTTCCCGATTTAATCTAGAAGAGTTGTATATTTCCAGGAATTTTTCCATCTCCTCTAGATTTATTAGTTTGTGTGCATAAAGGTGTTCATAATAGTCTTAATTGATCTTTTGTATTTCTGTGGTGTCACTTATGATATCTCCTGTTTCATTTCTGATTGAACTTATTTGAATTTCTTTTCTTGGTGAATGTTACTAATGGTCTAATAATTTTGTTAATCTTCTAAAAGAACCAGCTTTTGGTTTTATTTATCTTTTGTATTTTTTTGTTTCAATTTCATTTAGTTCTACTCTATTTGTTATTTCTTTTCTTCTGCTAGGCTTGGGTTTGGCTTGTTCTTGTTTCTCTAGTTACTTGAGGTGTAACATTAGATTGTCTATTTGTGTTCTTTCAGACTTTTTCATGTAGACATTTAATGCTATGAACATTCCTCCTAGCACCACTTTTGCTATATCCCAAAGGTTTTGATAAGTTGTGTGACTATTATCACTCAGTTCAAAGAATCTTTTAATTTTCTTCTTGATTTCATTGTTTACCCAAAGATTACTCAAGAACAGATTATCTAATTTTGATGTATTTTTATAGTTTTGAGGGTTCCTTTTGGAGTTAATTTCCAATTTTATTCCACTGTAGTATGAGGGTTACTTGATATAATTTTGATTTTCTTAAATTTCTTGAGACTTGTTTCGTGACCTATCATATGGTCTGTCTTGGAGAATGTTCCATGTGCTGATGAAAAGAATGTATATTCTCAGTTGTTGGGTAGAATGTTCTATAAATATCTGTTAAGTCTACGTATTCTATGGTATAGTTTAAGTCCTTTATTTATTTGTTGACTTTCTGTCTTGATGACCTATTTAATGCTGTCACTGAAGTATTAAAATCCCCCACTATTGTCATGTTGCCATCTATCTCATTTCTTAAGTCTTGTTTTATAATGTGGGAGCTCCAGTGTTAGATGTATATATATTTAGGATTTTGATATTTTTCCCATTGGACTAATCCTTTCACCATTACATAATGCCCCTCTTTGTCTTTTTACTGTTGTTGCTTTAAAGTCTGTTTTGTCTAAGAAATTTACTCCTGGTCAATTCTAGTTTCTGTTTGCATGAAATATCTTTTTCTGCCCCTTTAAGTTTATGTGAGTCCTTACGTGTTATGTAAGTCTCTTGAAGATAGCAGATACTTGGCTGGTGGATTTTTATCCATACTGCCATTCTGTACCTTTTAAGTGGAGCATTTAGGTCATTTACATTCAATATTAGTATTGAGATGTGTACTGTTCTATTCATCATGCTAGTTGTCACCTTAATACCTTATTCTTTTCATCATTGTGTTAAGTTTGATAGGCCCAGTGAGATTGATGCTTTAAGAAGGTTCTATTTTGGTGTATTTCAAGATTTTGTTTCAAGATTTAGAGCACCTTTAATAATTTCTTGTAGTGCTGGCTTGGTAATGACAAATTCTCTCAGCATTTGTTTGTCTGAAAAAGACTTCATCTCTCTTATTTATGAAGTTTAATTTTGCTGGATATAAAATTCTTGGCTGAGAATTATTTTGTTTCAGGAGGCTAAAGATGGGACCTCAATCCTTCTGGCTTGAGGCTTCTGCTGAGAAATTTGCTCTTAATCTGCTAGGTTTACCTTTATAGGTTACCTGATGCTTTTGTCTCACAGCTCGTAAGTTTCTTTTATCTTGACTTTAGATAACCTGATCACTATGTGGGTAGGTGACAATCTTTTTGTGATGAATTTCCCAGGTGTTCTCTGACCTTGTATTTAGATGTCTAGATATCTAGCAAGGCCAGGGCAGTTTTCTCCAATTATTTCCTTGAATAAATTTTTCAGACTTTTATATTTCTCTTCTGCTGAAACTCCAATTGTTCTTAGGTTTGGCCATTTAACATAATCCCAAATTTATTGGAGGCTTTATTCAATTTTTACATTTTTTTTTTCTTTTTCATTATCTGATGGCATTAATTCTAAAGCCTTGTCTTCAAGCTCTGAAGTTCTTTCTTCTATTTGCTCTTCTTGGTCTAGCCACCCAGCAGTGATACCAGGCTCTGGGCTGGTGCTGGGGCAACGTGTGCAGAGCATTCTGTGATATGATCTGTCTTCAGGTATCCCAGCTGTGGATACCAGCACCTGGCGGTGGTAAAGGCATGAAGTAGACTCTGTGAGAGCTCCTGGTTGTAAATATGTTTAGTATGCTGGCTTTCTTGAATGCTGGTTATGCTAGCAATGAAGTTGTCATGTGGACACAGTCAGGACCTCTGGTTAGGCAGGATGTTGCAGGCAGTGGAATTAGCTGTCATATTCTCCTTCCTAGGATTAGGGTTATTCTGTCATGAGTTGCTGTAACGGCCTGAGTTCATTGGTCTCCAGTAAGGAGGTGGCATTTTCAAAGGAGCACCATCTGCAGTAGTAGTAGGGGAATCTAAGGTTTCCCTAAGTTGGCCAGTGTAAGTATTGTGGTTTCTTAGGTGATGGGAGGCACCATAAAGCTCCCAAGAATTTCTATCTTTTGTGTTTGGCTACCAGGGTTGGTAGAGATAAACCTTCATGTGGGGCAGGGTTAGGCAGGTCTGGGCTCAGACTCTCCTTGGGCAGGGCTTGCCACAGCCACTATGGAGGATGTGGGAGTAGTTCTCAGGCCAATGGGGTTATGTTCCAGAGAGGATTTTGGTGCCTATGCTCTGTCATATAGTTTTCCAGGGACGTGGGAGACAGCCAGTAACGAGAGTCCTCACGCAACTCCCATGCAGTTGGCAAAACCAGTCTTGTTCCTGTAGTGTCCCACTCAGACCTTGCCTCAGGCCATAGCTTCCCTAATTGTGAGTCTTTAAATCTACATCAAGAGCTACTGCTTTCTGGAAAGGGATAGGAGTTAGAGATCTGAGCATCAGCTAAAATTAGAACATCCCTATTCTAAAAATTTTACCAGTAAAAGGTAATAATTAATAAGTAAATGGTATGGACATAGAAGAAAAAGAAAAAAATACATTAAGATTTCACACCTGGATGACCAAAGAGTCATGAAATTTGACAATGGGAGAAGGAGCAGATATTAACACACACATGTAGACTTTTAGGTTCATGATGCCACGCTAAGTACCACTGCCAAATTACAGATAATAAGCACAGCTGCCAAGTATGTCAGTTAGCTTAGGTTAAGTTGTTTTATAATAGCAAAAACCATAAAATCTAACTGGCTTAAAACCATAAAGATTTATTTTTCACTCAAACTACAGTTGTATTTAAGGTCAGGTGTAGCTATGTTCCATGATACATTTGCTCCTGGACCCAGGTTATTAGAGCAGCCTCTTCCTAGGCCATTTCTGATTTCACAATAAGGAAAGGGGAGCATACAATTGCGTATGCTATCTCATAAAGCATCATCTTGAAAGGCATTTACACTTAACTGAACAAAGTAAGTCATAAGAACAATTCCAATCACAATGGAGAAAGAAAATCCTCCATAGAGTGTTCCTATAGGATGGAGTCAAAATATTTTCAACAAAAATACAATTTATCATACCAGGGCTTTATTGTCTATGATCAAAGAAAGAATAGATGAATATAGTCTACAATGGTACATGGATTATTGCCCACTCTTATGACACAGGAGTCAGCAATTCAATTTCTAATATGGTTAAAATCTGGGAATAAACTTAGGTACACTATAGAAAAAAATATAGCAAACAATTGGTAAGAAGTTACTTAGATAGAATTAGAGATGAGATGCAATGAATTGATGTAGATCTCAAAGGTCATATGGATTCAGGTATGATTGGGAAATGACAGGTCAAGAATGCTGTTATATAATATTAGTAAAAGTTAAATCAACTAACTACACAGGAAAAAAAAAAAAAAGAAAGATACCTTCACGAGAACCAAAAATCAGGTGAGCCCTCATAGTTGTACCTGGTTTTACCTTCATACTGCTGAAACAAGCACTGAGAAAACAGAAAAAACAACCTTGAATCACTGACAACACCCCTTCCCCAACCAACTCCCCGGCAAAAGTGGCATGATATGGAGAGTGTCTCCAGGTGCTGGGGGAAGGAGAAGACAGCAGCTGTGAGATATGGAACTTGGTGCTGTCCTGTGAGAGTATAAAGGAAAACCAAACCAAACTCAACTGACTCCCTTCCATGGACAGAATATTTAAACCAGCCCTAGCCAGGGGGTAATTGCTGATTCCAGAGGTCCAAACAGTGGTGTGTAAACTACTCTTATCCTACATAGAAAGACTAAATGATGAACCAATAAAAAATAATAACTAAAACAACTTTTGAAGACATAGTCAGTACAATAAGATATAAATAGATACAACAAAAAGTAAAAAAGAGAGAGGGATGAAGTTAAGGTGTAGGGTTTTGTATTAAATCTAAGACCTCAAACTATGAAACTGCTACCAAAAACAAAAGCAAAAAACACTGAAGAAACCCTCCTGGACATTAGTATGGGCAAAAATTTCATTTTCATATATATATATATATATATATATAAAAATTTATATAATTTTTTTGGAATGTTTAAGTGTTTCCAAATATAAACAAACACAGGTAACCAAAGCAAAAATAGACAAATGGAATCACTTCAAGTTAAAAGGCTTTTGCACAGCAAAGTAAACAATCAACAAAGACACAATGCACAAAATGGGAGAAAATATTTGCAAACTACCCATCTCACAAGCGATTCATCACCAAAATATATAAGAAACTCAAATAACTCTGTAGGAAAAAGTCTAACAATCTAATTTAAAAATAGGCAAAAGATTTCAATAGACATTTCTCAAAAGAAGACATGCAAATGGCAAACAGGCATATGAAAATGTGCTTAACATCACTGATTATCATAGAAATGATCATCAAAACTACAATGAGAAAGGAAAACTAAAAACTACAAAATAAAGGAAATCGGTATATCAAAGAGATATCTGTACTCCTATGTTTGTTGCAGCACTGTTTACAATAGCTAAGATTTGGAAGCAATGTAAGTGTCCATCAACAGATGAATGGATAAAGAAAATGTGGCACATACACACAATGGAGAACTATTCACCCATAAAAATAATGAGATCTAGTCATTTGCGACAACGTAGATGGAACTTGAGATCATTATGTTAAGTGAAATAGGTCAGGCACAGAGGAACAAACATTGCATGTTCTCACTTATTTATGGAATCTAAAAATCAAAATTCATGGACATAGAGTAGAACAATGGTTACCAGAGGCTGAGAAGAGTAATAGGGGGTTGTGAGGGAGGTGGAGATTTTTAATGGATATAAAAAAATAGTTCGAAAAAATGAATAAGACCTACTATTTTATACCACAATGGGGTGACTATAGTCAGTAATAACTTATTTGTACATTTAAAAATTACTAAAAAGGAATAAATGGATTGTTTGTATTTCAAAGGATAAATGCTTGAGAGGATGGATACCCCATTCTCCATGATGTAATTATTTAACATTACATGCCTGTATCAAAACATCTCATGTACCCAATAAATACACAGATCTACTATGTGCCCACAAAACTAAATTTTTTTTAATTTAATGAATAAATAAAACACATTAATCAAAATAAAAATACAAGCAAACAGAAAAGAATTAAGAAGGTATGACAGTCAAATGAGATGCCCAAAAAGTCAGCACATTGCTCTGCAGGGAGAGAGAAAGAAAAACACTGGTTATGTGTGTGTCAGAGAAAGAAAGAGAGAATAGAGCATTTGGCAGTTCAATAAGTAAGGGAAACAAAAAACAACAAAGCCAGAAATCACAGGGAATGTCTAAGATTGGAGATAGAATAAATCATTATTATAGCTAATACATTTGGAAATCTTAAATACCTTTATATATGGAGGAGATGGAAAAGTTTCCCAGTTTTCTTGAGATGCAGCTTCATAACAGACCTGTGGAACAAAGCTGAGGTTAGAAAAAGCTTTGAAAAAATAAAATTCTCATTGACTTAGTGCCTGCCCCTCCCATTAACATTTAATCATCTTCTCCCTTAAAACATTAATATATTGTTATTTATAAAGAAAGTTAATTCAAATTCACTCTAAGCTTCTAGAAACAGTGATTTTATACTGGTATGAGAAAACATATGAATGACACCCTAAGTAACTTTAAGATAATTATTATCAAAGCTTTATGAAGTAAGACTGTGTTCTGCTTTCTTGAACCATTCATGATTATCATAGTGCTTTACTTCTAGTAAGCAAGCCAACTGATGATTGTTGAGTGAATGGAAGAGCCATGGGTTTCCCTTTGTATTGCTGTTGTTTACTATTGAATAGTCACTTGAATGCCCAGTAAATCTAGCCGTTGTATCTCTTTGGGCCTTAGCTTTCTCATGTGATAAATGTAACGTGGATTATTCAGAATCCTCTGCAAGACCGCCAAGAAATAGAAACACAAGCATCAGATAGTTTGTAATCATAACATTTGATGGCTTATTTAGAAATAAATTGGTGCAGCAATATTTTAAACTAAGCTTCCGTTAATATGATTTTCAAATCTTAGTACTTATTATTTAAATAAACATCTGTAATAGAATTTTTGTATTATAGAATCGTCCTAGATTTATATGACACTAAACACTCCAATGTAACTGAAAATACTGGGAAACTATCTAGATATTGTCATGTACTCAGAAAATAGCTACCATATATATAAATTAGCTGTGTGTGTTTTAACTGTGGAAAATCTGACCTCTAATTATGTGTCCTAAAACCGACAGAATATAAAAGAAGTTCTAGAACTTGGCAAAGATTTTGTTTTCATGTAGGGCATTGGCATAATAAAAGTTTAACTACAGAAAGCAAAAACGCCCGCTATAGATTCTTTAGAAGTTTATTTCTTCATGACTTTGCAAATATCATCTCCTGCATCCAAATAATGTATTTATTTCTTCATACTAGGCAAAATCCAAAAGACCAGAACAATTCCATATTTTTAAACTGCAATTTCACACATGTATAGTAAAGCATAACTATTTCTGACAGTTTTAGAAGTTTTGAAAGTATCATTATCAAACAAATCTTTAAGAAACGAGAAAATGTTTTTAGCTTGTCTTTTGTTTCTGTATTTGTTGTTGTTTATCCAAATCACTGCAGTTAACTGAAGACAACATTGAACAAGGTCCCTAGCACATTTAAATATATGCTGCTGGAATATCAAACAACTTATATATACTCACAGAAAGTAACAACCAAAGGACAACAGGGGTGCTGGCGAAGGGTTGCAGTTAAAATTGGACTTTCCACTTACATTAAGATTGTTAATTTTACCACAACATAATTTCCTGGCTATCAAAAGATTAATTGACTTTCTTTTTACAAGATAAATTATGTATGCACCCACGAAAAATAGTAGTATTATACTTGGGAAATAATCATCTAATATGAATAAATCTGATAAAATGTTTAATGTATATGAAAATGCCACTGCCTATTGGACTATCAAATCAGGGACAGGCAAACGGAATTCTTTCATGGGACCTTTTAAATCATTTAAATTCAACCCTTTTTGTCACTTTTTCAATAACTAGACTTTAATATGCACAGCTTATGATAGGTACTAATATACTTTAAATGTTTCAGGAATTGAGTATACTGTATCACAAAGCCATTTTCTTCAAATTAATAATACAAAGCTTTCAACTTTGTTTAATTTGGCATGTAGACAAAAATACTGTGTGAGAGCATAAGGCACTGTAACTACAATCCTTTCTCTACCCTTCAGACCAGGCAAACATATAAACCATTTTGAGGCTCTTAGAGCTAATTGCTAAGCAGCATAGATGCCATTTAATTAGTGAAAACTAGGAGGAAACAGTAATCTAGAAACCACGATTTGATTGGAAGTAGGAACATCATTAATGGACACAATTCCCTTTCCGCACATTAAGTCACGGTAAAGTAAAGAAAGTACTTCCGGAAACATAATCTCTGTGATTCCTATGAGAAAGAAAGCCAATGCAACATGAGTTTTCTACAGTTTAGCAGCATTTTACTGCCCTCCATTTAAGGTAGTATGTTAGTTGCAGAATCATGATTTTCTCCTGGCTATCCTTTATGTTGCATATGAGGAAGTCCCCTGTGTGTCTGCTTGGGCTGTTTTTTAGTGTGATTTTTAAAAATGCTATTCGGTGGTAAAGAACAAGCAATTTTGTTTGCCTAGAGGACTGCCTTTGTACCCCCATATCAGCTCTGGTTCTTCACTTTTTCCCTGCAGTATCTCCTGACAATGTGCTTGAAAGAAACATCCAAATACCCTAAGTACACAATTGCCTGTCTTGTCTATCCAGATGTATGTGGTTTTTTGAGACAAACTATAACATCATAGCATTGTCACATTTAAATTTCAGGTTGTGGGGTCTAGTGGTAAAAGCGTATCAAATCCGGGCATTATAGAAGACGCTGTCTTGCCTCTATCAGGGAAGCAGCACACGGGCTGGTGAGACTTGGAGTGAAGAAACAAATGATAGTTGGTCATGGAGGGTGAAGGTGTGTGCAGAATCAGCACAGTCCATGAACAGAGCTTGGCTCTAGTCGACTGATGTCTGTACCAGTGTTTCAATGTGTGTCGGTTAAAAACACTGTCAAGACTGATCCTCTAGGGACACATCCTTTCAAACTGGTGTTTGCCAATAAATGTGCAGCTGTCAAGTTCTACAATTTATTATGAGTTTTGAAAGCACACAAAAAATGTTTACAGATTAAAAAAACTCATGTTAGCAGAAGGACAGGCAGGGAAACATGGGTAAAGTGAACAGCTTTATCCCTGTTGGTACCTTATTTGATTATAAATACATCCTCAGAAAAATGGAAAAGCTCATCTCTACATCTTCAAAATGGCACCTACTCATACAGCAACCATATTAGAGATCAGACAGCAGGAGAGGAATCAGGGCAAAGGTTAAATATGAGGGCCAGAAAATTGATACCATCAAAAGAAGAAAGAAGTGAAATAGGAAAGGCTAAATAGAAATCTTGTTTTTGTTTGCCTTGGAAAACCATGTGAGGCGATAGTGAGGATGTAATTCCCTATAGGCAGGCACAGGGCTGGGACCAACTAGCAAGTAGGTCTGGAATGAGAAGAAAGGCAAGATGAGAATTGCTATCATTCAGCCATTTCTTCAGAGAAGCCCAACCAGGTATGTCTCAGAAGTATCTACACAATAGCTACCTGCAAGCTATCTAAGAGCTGCAAACCTACACTGGTCTTTTTGATCATTGCTCTTAAAAAGGAAAAGGAATATTCCTAGTGGTAAGTTTAACCTCTGATTCCCCAGCTCGGGGGGTTCTACCGGGGTGTTGAGTTACGGTGACAGTAATTTCTAATTCTGATCTCAATAAAAATGGCCAGAATCTAATCCCCTCAAGTCCTTCCCTTACCGCCCTAGCAAGGTAGCTGGGTAGCTTGGTGTCTAATGCCTTTCCCAGGATTGGCACTATAATTGTCCTGATCAGCTGCTATCATTCATTTGTCTCCTCCATCCCAATGCAGTCTCTGCTCCAGTGATGTCAGCCGACCTTGATATAATCTGGTTATTTGTCACTGTTTCATTGTCATGACTCCTATCATCAGATCGCCCTTGTTATTACTAATTAGGGTCACCATACATTCTGGTTAGCCCAAGATAATCTCAGATTAATTCTGTTGACCCAGCATAATTATTTATAGTGCTCCTTTTCACTCTCAAAAGTACTACCTCTTAATGGAAAAGGACTCTCTTCCATCAGTTTATAATTCTTGTTTAATGAAGCTCCCAAATAGAATATTCTAACTCAGTTTCCTACAATCCTCATACTTTTAGAATTCTTTTGTTTTTCTCACTCTCAGATTCTTCCAACCCATGATGTAGCACAAAAAGCATGCATTTGGGAGTCCAATAGATTTGTGTTCAAATTTCAGCTCTGGTATTCTCTAGCAGAGTAAAGTAAGGCAAAATCTCAGTTTCTCATCATAAAAGTGGCATAAAAATATGACCTAGCTTATATGATTGTTTTGAGGATGAGTCAAAAGTAACATAAAAATAAAATCTAGGATGGTATCTAATGTATTATAGGAAATGAATAAATATTAGCTCCCCTTTTCACTCCCTACCTCTATAGCTGGTGATATAAAATAGATTCTCCAGGGCTTCACGTAGAAAACATTTCACCTGGTGACATTTTACAACTTACTCAGATTCTCTGTTCTTACTGACAATTTCTCCTACCAGATAGTGAATAAATTTTTTACCTACTGAATTATTCCCTGAGTGGTTAGAAGTGACCTCTACCTCTCTGTCTCTGATTGTTCTTCAACTCTTTAGTCTTAGAATCATAAATTTCAATGAGCCCCATTACTATCTCCCCAGGACATCAACAGAAACCTTAACCAACAACAACAACAAAAAATTCTTGAGCTTCACCTGCTTCAGTTAGACCAGGAGTCAGCAAGCTTTTTCTGTAAAGGGCCAAACTGTAAATATTTTAGGCATTGTTGTCCATAAAGTCTCTGTCACAACTACTCAACACTGCTACTGTAACACAAAAGCAGACACAGATGGTGCATAATTGAATGAGTAGCTGTGTTTTTATAAAACTGCATGTATAGACACTGAAATTTAAATTTCACATAATTTTCATATGTCATAAAATAATATTTGTCTTTTGTTTTCTTGTTTATTTCAATCATTTAAAAATGAATACAACTGTTCTTAGCTTATGGGCCACACAAACACAGTCAATGAGCTGGATTTTGCACATGGGTTGTAATTTGGTTATAAATGGCAGGTAATTAAGCTCAAATAAACTTAATTAAAAATGAATGTATTGGTTCTCCTAATAAATGTTTCAGGTACAGCTTGATCCAGGGTTCCAAACAATGTCACCAGATTCTGTCTCTCAGTTTCTCAATCCTTTATGTTGCTTTCATTCCCATGTTCTGATTGTATGGTGTATGGGTGTCCGTATCTCCAGGACTTTTGCTTCCATGTCCAAACCCAGCAGGAGAGTGAATATTCCTCTTTCTAAAAGGTCTAATATAAAGAACTGGGTCTGTTTATCAGTCCTTTGTACTGGGTCATATGCCCATCCCTAATCCCATCACTGTGGCCAGAGGCATGGGATATTTTCATTGCCCTAGGCTAAAAGGGTAACCCTCACCCTGAGGACTGGGTGAAATCAGTTCCAACCAAACTATGTAAATCAATGATTCCCCAAAGGTATTTTAAGATAATGCTACCATAAACTAAATGGGCAGGAGGTGTGACAAAATGTAACAAATGGGTACTGTAACATGTGCCATGGAACATGCCTGACTTTTAAGGGTATTGAAATTTGGCCCTCCCTGATTCCCTAAATAAAATTAATATAAATATTTGGAAAATAAGGTTGAACGCTCAGGGGTCACTTTATATATATACATGTAGGTAGGTATATGTTGAATAAATAAGCCTTAGTTTTCACCTATAACATGAACAGGTTAAAAGTAGACTATGGTAATTTTTCTTTCTTTTTTTCTTTTTTTTTTTTTTCGAAGAACATATGTTGCACTAATTTCATTAGTAATTTTTCTTTAAAAGATCAGATGAAAACTAAGTTGGGCTTTGCAGACCACATGTGTAGGTATATATCTACCGCCCTTCCCTGACATGCACACCTTAAAACCCTCTTAAAATGTAAAAACCACTCTTAGGGCTGTAAAAGAAATAGCCAGATTTGGCCTACAAGTCATAATTTGTGTACCCTAGGACTAGATGGTCACTAGGACCCCTCCCAACTATGTTAGGCTTCTGTTTTAGCAGGCATAGCTCTGACAGCCTCTGTTCAAGAAGGACTCATTACTTCACAGAAGTGCTCAAATTTCAATGTCACTTATCCTCTGTCCCAAGGAATGTGGCAAAAATATATTAATGGTACCATCCTCACCTGTATCCTTTTTGGCCCTTGTGGGTATCTGTAGTTTAACCGTTCCCGCAAAATACAGCTAACCCTTAAACAACATGAGGGTTAGAGATGCTGACCTCCCACACAGCTGAAAATTTGTGTATAACTTTTGACTCTGGAAAAACGTAACTACTAATAGCCTCGTCTACCAGAAACCTTGTCAATAACATAGTTGATTGGTACATATTTTGTATATGTATCATAAATTGTATTCTCATAAAAATATTTTGTAAAAAATAAACTTTTTTACAAAATACAGTACTGTATTTACAGTGAAAACTGTATTTTTATAAAAATATAGTTTTTATATATATCATAAAACATTTTCTTACAAAAATAAGCTAGAAAAGAAAATGCTATTAAGAAAATCATAAGGAAGGTATGTTAGCCCATTCTCATACTGCTAAAAAGAATTAACTGAAACTGGGTAATTTATAAAGAAAAGAGGCTTAATTGGCTGACAGTTCTACAGGCTGTACAGGAAGCATGACTGGGGAAGCCTCAGAAAACTTTTAATCACGCTGGAAGGTGAAGGGGAAGCAGGTATGTTTTACATGGCCCGAGGAGGAAGAGAGAGGGGGGGAGGTTGCCACACACCTATAAACAACCAAATTCATGATACTCCCTATCAAGAGAACAGCACCAAAGGGGAAATCCGTCCCCATGATTCAACCACCTCCCACCAGGTCCCTCCCTTGAAACGTGGGGATTACAATTCAAGATGATTTGGGTGGAGACACAGAGCCAATTCCTTTCATCATATATAACTAAGTTGTGCTTAGTTATAAGCACATGCTTATAACTAAACAAGAACATGCTTTAAGTTTTCATACCAATTTACAGCCCCTATACTGTACCAGGCAAGGTTAGTAGCTATTGAAAATATCACCAGGACAGGCTATCTAAAGACACATTTGGTAGTGTGTTAACTATACACAAAAAAGATACTGTACAGTTTAAAAACAAATCCCAGAGGGCCTGAAATTTCCATTTTTTCTTCACAAGGAGTAAATTATGTGCAGGGGTGTTAAATGCTTTGTAGAGTAGAAAAAACTGCTTGAACCGACTTATTCATTATCATCTTCCTCTTCCTTCTTTTACTTGCTCTTTTTCAGCCTTGATGACTTCCTTTTTTGCTGAATCAGGCTTTTCTTTAGCGTTTTTCCTTTAGTATTTTTTCCTCAGCTTCATGGCCTTCCTATCATAAGGGCTCTTGTCATCTGCAGCAGCATCATTCCACATCTCTTCTAGTTTCGTTGCAACTTCACCCACGGATAAGTTGGGATGTTCTCTTTTGATTTTGTGGCAATATTCAGAACAGAACAAGAAAACAGCTGAGGGAGGCCTCTTGAGGACATTGGGATCCTTGAGCTTCGTTTTGGTTCCTCTTTAGGATGAATATATGTTTTTACTTCTCTTTCATAATGGGCCTTGTCTGTCTTTTCTGTCTTCAAATTTTCATTTCTCTTTCACAGGCATGGTCTTCCACCTCTGAGAGCACTTCTTTGGAAACTCTACGTTGCAGTGGGCCGAGATCACACCATTGCCCTCCAGCGATACTCTCTCTCAAAAAACAAAAGGCAAAAAAAAAAGAAAACTGAAAAGTTGACTGAAGTATCCTGGTACTTCTTCTTGTGCTCCTCCAAACGAGTCTGCACAGAGAATGCATATGATGACATTTTGCCTCTCAGCTTCTTAGGAACTCCTTTGCCCATATGTAGTTATTTTTGCTCAGCGAGGCACAGGGTCGCCCATTGCCCATGTGGCTCTCGCTTGCCCCTCCGCTATCTCTGTGGAGCTCAATGAACTGCAATGGCTGTCTCTATATTCTCTTCTTGTGGTTTTCTGGAAAATAAGAAGAAACTTTTGCCAGGCCAGAGACATGAGGCAGTAGCTAAGAATTACCTTTCTGAAACACACATATGATATCATTTAACTGTTTAACAACCTTCATGGACTGCCACCACCTACAGGGCAAAGGCTGCACTTCTTAGAACTATCCCTATCTAACTCTCCCCAGCTTTTTAGCCTTACCTCTCATGACGACCCTCAACTGCGTTATTCACTACCTACTCCAGTCTACTTACATTGTCCATACTGTCCATCACACACTGGATGCTTTATGCCTTTGCGTAGTAGTTGACTACTCACTTTGCCTATAACAGCGTTTTTTTTCTTTTTAATCTATCTCTTGAAATCTTACTCTTCATAGGCCACATCCTTTTTGAAACCTTTGTTTTCCCACCTGTGGGAAGAATTTAATCCCTCTTGAACTCCTTTATGATCATATTCCTAGTTAAACAACAGAATCAAACCTCACTTGGGAGTGGGGTTCTAAAGATGTGAGAAGAAAAAACACTCATATAGTTTCAGAGTAATCTTGAAAAGGAATGTCTCAGGAAGTTTATCCCTTAGGTTGAACAGATAAAGCAATTAACTTGCATGTTGGAACCAGACTGTACAAAAAATATAAACCGTAGGCCCAAGAATCACACCCAACACAGGGAGCTTGTTTACCCTGCTAGAGTTGAGTGCGGACTGCGACTATCCAATTGCAGTTTCCTATCCTTCATTATCATGCTAATCATAGGACACTGCATACTCAATAGTGAAAGGCTACTTTTTCTCTCTCACCTCCCCCACTGCTTATCTAGTTAAATATGAGGTTTTTTTTTTTGTTTTTTTTTTGTTTGTTTTTGTTTTTTTTGAGACAGAGTTTCGCTCTTGTTACCCAGGCTGGAGTGCAATGGCGCGATCTCAGCTCACCGCAACCTCCGCCTCCTGGGTTCAGGCAATTCTCCTGCCTCAGCCTCCTGAGTAGCTGGGATTACAGGCACGCACCACCATGCCCAGCTCATTTTTTGTATTTTTAGTAGAGACGGGGTTTCACCATGTTGACCAGGATGGTCTCGATCTCTTGACCTCGTGATCCACCCGCCTCGGCCTCCCAAAGTGCTGGGATTACAGGCTTGAGCCACCACGCCCGGCCAAATATGAGTATTTTAATTCTTGTACCCCTTAGTTCTCCTTTCTTATTTCAATTTGAGATTATAAGATTTTTGTGGGCAGGAATAATGTCTTCTTCACTTTGGATCCTCAATACATTTCTACCATAACAGCTCATAGGTGCTTATAAATGAAGCATCATATCATAGGTGCTCATTAAGTGGGAAATTTGATTGAATTTCATATTCCTTGAGTGGTTTCAGTATCTTCTTATTTCCTTTCATGCTCACCAAATTAATTTAAAATAACTGGCTGATGGGATGGTGGACAATCTTGTGTGAAAAAAGGAAACTTCAGGCCGGCGTCTCTTCCAAAGTAGCCTAGGGACAGTTCAATTTTGCAAAATGTGAATGACATAATGCTGCTTTCCTTTACAACTATATGTTATGTTAAATCATTAGACAAGAAATTAGATGAGACCAAAGTCAATCCATTTTAATTTGACAATTATTTCTTCTTACCCCCTTCATTGTGCAATCGAGCACTAAACCTGCTGAAGACCCTTACATTTGCTGGCTGTTCAATAACATTTTCTATACATTTGAAGCCTCAAATCATTTTAATTCTTCTAGTCCTTCATTTTATTTTTCATACAAAATTAACCTCAAATACTGAAAACTTTTGATACCTTCTCTGTGCCTTTCCAAATAACAGGAGCACTTTCACTAATTTTTCTTAAAGTTCTAAAATAAAGAACTTTCTTGTATAGAATCACCTTCTAAACTTCTCAGGGAATGGATTGCATGCTGATATTTTTACATAGGGAAAAGTAGTCTATCCTTTTACCTGTTTTAAGTGTTTTGATTTCAAAAACACCATAAGGGACTCAGGAAATGGAGGCTCTATCTTGTTTGTATGATGCTCTGATTCTTAGTCAGCTGTTTATACTTGAAAATATATTTAGGCTGCCAAAAATATTCTCCCATAAACAATGTTCAAAAACAGTTTAATAATTAAAGCACTAAATATTAAATAAATAGATGAATATGTATGAAAGATATGAATATATAAACATGACTTAATAATTAATTCCTAGTATTTTCAGTTGGCTTCTCCCTAGTGCAACTCAATCAGAGGGAAGTGATATATCTGAGTCAAAGCTCATATAACAAACCAAAGAATTTCTTTCATGCATAGCCTAGAAATTACCCTAGATCTGCCTATGTCCCCATTCTTTTGCCTCTGTTCCTGTTGTACTAGTAAACCATGACAAAAGATGCGTTGGTAAAGTTGTATGATCAAGCCTCAGAAAACAATGAATGCTATGGTTTTCACACGCTAAAGTGGCTTAGTTACAAGATGGAAGAGAAAGGAGGTAAACCCAGCTTCCTGTAATTATAAAGCCTTATTTCTCAGGTGCTTTATACTCTCTTTCCACATAACCTGTCTTCTTTTGTTTCCTGGCTGTATAGGAGAGTGAAACCTGTATAGAACACATGATAATTCTAACCTGCCATAAGATATGAAGATAAGCATGCAAGTTAAAGTTTTGGTTTCTGCCTATTCCGGAACTGGGTCAATGAGACACAGCAAAATAGACTGACAAATGGTTTTTCACATTTGACAAGGCTGCATGTGAGATCTGATGGTTTAAAAGTGTGTAGCACTTCCCCCTTCATTCACTCTCTCCTGCTCCACCACGGTAAGATGTGCTTGCATCCCCTTCCCTGTCAGTCATGATTGTAAATTTCCTGAGGTCTCCCAGTCATGCTTCTTGTTAAGCCTGAGAAACTGTGAGTCAATTAAACCTGTTTTCTTCATAAATTACCCAGTCTCGGGTGGCTCTTTATAGCAGTGTGAGAACGAACTAACACACCTATCATTAAGGTATACATGACTGCATTGTATTCCTTTTTGACAAAAAATTCATGTTGTAGAATTCTACTAATTGTCAGAGGAAACAAAAGACTGTGCTGACTATGTGATAATTTTCAGATATAAAAATTGTATTCAAATCTTAAGATTCCAATAACTTGTATTCTAAAATTCTATAAAAATAAGGTCAAACTTTTTGTAGGACTATAGTGAGGGCATATTAATATATTTATATTTATCTATTTTCCCCAGGAGGAAAATGATTCTAGAAATAATAGACATCTAAGCTTACCTTCTTTGCCTGTATAAAACAAATTTGGAAAAATTGCTCTAAATCTATATACAGGCCATTTGAATGGAAAAAGAAGTTAAATAATAGGTTTGTGAAAACCAAATCCTATCAGCATAAATGTATCTCTTACTGCAATAGACCAGATAGATTAAAGAGGGAACCTTTTTAAGGCTTTCAATTCTATCCTGCTGACACAACCAACAATAAAATGGAAAAGTATGGTATGAATCACATAGCTATTAATCCTGACCACAGTCAGCTGGAACATCATATTTAGAAAGTGGCATCTTGGCCAGGCAGGGTGGCTTATGCCTGTAATTCCAGAATTTTGGGAGGCTGGGGCAGGGGGATCACTTGAGCCCAGGAGTTAGAGACCAACCTAGGGTAACACAGGGAAATCTTGCCTCGTTAAAAAAAAAAAAAAAAAAAAAAAATTAGCCGGGCTTGGTGGCATGATGGCACATGCCTGTAGTCCCAGCTATTTGGGAAACTGAGGTGGCAGGATTGCTTGATCCCAGGAAGTCAAGGCTGCAGTGAGCTATGATCACATGACTACATTTCAGACTGGGCAAAAGAGCAAGATCTCATGTCAAAAACAAACAAACAAAAAAGAAAGTAAAGATAAAGAACAAAAAAGTGGCATCAATCTAGGTAACGTAATAATTAGAGATCCAAAGTGCCCAGTCCCAGAATTTTAATAAAAAAGGCTTCTGAGATTTTTAACACCATTTCTATTAGTTGGGCTAGAAATTAAACTATTATTATCCCTGCACTTCTTAATAGGTCAGAACTTTGACATAGATAAACAAAATACTCAAACAATAGAGAGAACTGGATAAGCAAAACAAATGAACTTTCAGATTTCATGCTTTGTACTTAGCAGGAATTTAATAAACATTTGTTGATAGGTTTGTGTGTTTTGATGTCATAGCTGCTAATCATTCATTCATTCCACATATATTTGGGGAGGGCTTACTATATGGCAAGCACTATTCTAGGTGCTACAGATCCAAAGGTATCTATTAGTAGCACAATTTGTCTTCATTTGTTATTCTCTTTGTCTTTGGTGTTAGATGTTGTAGGACTCTGCTAATATCTGTATGCAGCATTATTCTGGTTTATTATTTAAGCACTAAAATCTCAGAACACAAACAAAAATACTTATTTTTATTATCTACCTCTAAGACAGTCACCAAGCTTTTTAATTGACATTGATATCTCTGAAAATGTTGAAAACTTGTTTTGAACTGAATAGTTGTCAGTACTTTTAACCAAGTACTTCAGCCCTGTGATAAACTGATATCAAAGGTGCATACAAAAATGGCAAGGTTTCCTTCCAACTCCATTGCCATTTTTGCATGATATAATCATTTCCCAAATGTACTCAATCATGTGGCCCCAAATCATAGCCTTTTCATGCTCTTTTTATCTCACAGGCAAGTCAGAGGTTGAGAGAGAAGCAAGTATCATTAAGACCTCAAAGAAAGATAGTATGTTTTGTGGAGTGTGGCCTGGTCTTCGACATATCTGGGCAGCTGTAGAGTCCTTCCAGGAGATGTGTTCCTGCTCAGAGACAAAATAATGTCATCAGATGTAGAGTGACTGACAGTGACAGAATGCCCAGGAATTATCCCAGTTTTAGAAGTAAAAGTACTACCATCTGGGAAACTTTCCAACCCCAAGCTAAACAGATCAGTCAGTCACACTAGATTTCGCTTAATTTTATTTTGCCAAAAACTTCCATCAGGATATGAGATAGGGTTCCACAGGTTAGGACCACTTTGTCATATTATTGTGTTTGCTAGATTTACTGAGATGGCAGGAGGCAGAGAGGTCATCTAACTCTGACAATTTATTTTCTTAACAGCTCTATTCACCTTCATCAATTTGTTTAGCTGTCTTCTATTTTTTATATGTATATACACACACACACACACACACACACACACATAATATATATATATATATATATATATATATATATATTTTTTTTTTAATAGTGTCAACTTCCTTACATTTACATGGGGCAAAAGAAAATGTAGGAAGCTCTGCACTAGAGAAAGTGGAAGACTTGGTCAAAATCAGAAATTTGTTATATACCTGGAATACACCAAGGCATTTCCAGGTCAAATGTGCCTGCTTCTAAGTGAACAAATCTTGTCCAGCATTGAGTAACGAAAGGAGCTAGAAACAGAATGGATTTTTGTCTACAATGTAACTGTAACAGCAAAAAGTTTTTGAGTGTTTTTGTGGCAGAATGCCATGCTTGAAAACTAGGGTGTCCTAAAGGCTCTATTAACTGATAATTGATTTTTCAAAGTTATGAACCACTCTGAATGTCCTTCAGTCTACCATTTCCCAGCAACTGGTAGAGTCAGAGATACACTAGGCACAGAAGCTTCCTGTGTTGAATATTACAGCATAGTTGCAGAGCCAGATTAACTCTACTGGTACTTAGAACCTTAACCTTCACAATGATAACAAGACATCAAGGAAAACTAGGCTTTAGTTTAGAAAAATGTATTAATACTTTGTCATGTTTTCAGTTTGCTCTAACTCTCAGGTCACAGCAAAGGAGAAAAGATAACTAATAGTCAAGACTCGAAATATAGTTTCCCAATCCTCAGAAAAAAAGCTTAGTAAAAGTATAAGGTAGGGAACAACAGATAATCGATTTTGTCCCAATAAGAAATTCTTTCTATTCACTTTAGATGATTTTCATAATCCTAGAAGTAAAAGTCGACATCAGTATTAAAGAATATAGAAAAAAAAATTGAGTCAAATTTTGAAGCAGGTTGGGAACCAAGAGAACTGAAGTCATGTTTATTTCACTCCAGGTACTTTAAAGATAAAATGTGACTCATTGATTTGAGATGCATTCAGACAATTCCACTGTTCCCTTGAATTATAAATGAAGAGAAATGCTGATGGCTGGGGTAGGGGTGATACAGAAATTACGCCATGGATCTACTATAAACACTGTTAAGCTTGGTACAAAAGTAATTGCGGTTTTTGCCATTGAAAGTAATTGTTTAAACTGCAATTGATTTTGCACCAACCTAATGGTAATCTCAACGTGCACTACTGAACTGCTTGAAATTAATAGAAAATTCTTCTACATCTTGTCCAAAATGTAAGTGGAAGCCACACTGATTACTTAAGTGTGCTTAGAAAACTGCTAATTTAAATAGCATCTACCTCCAAGTTTTATACAGATGACCCAGGGTACTTTATCAGCACATTTGCCAATCACCATAAATTAACCAGAATACGAGGTACCAGAACAAATTAAAAGAGACAACTTTAATAACTTAATGATCCATTAGTATGTCTAATTTTGATGACACATCATTATACAAGAAGTAAAAATGAGCTGCTTTCAGTTTACATTTATACCTCTGAAATCTGTAAGCACTGGCTCCAGTTTCTACATTGAAATCATTTGAAAAGTTCCAAAAATCTATGAGACTATTTGATTTGTATAGTAATCTACTCTGTAGTGGAAGATAATATTCAGTAATTTCAAAATTCTTTAAATCCATTGATATAAAAGCAAACTATATCTTAGCCACCTGTCGTTGGGTCTTCAAGAATTTTATCAGATGGAAAAACTTGCATTTGCACTTTCATTGTTTCCCATTCTTGCTTTAATACTGGGTCATCTCAAAAGTTTCTTATCTTCCATAAAAATCCATTATGGATTTATCCTCCACAACTTATTAAAATGCTTCTTCAACCTATTTATGTTTTCAGGTTGGTCATTTATCACTCTAATTACTTTCATAGATTTACTATCTGCTTCATGAAAAGATCTTCATTTCCTCTTAAATTAACCATCTTCAGCTGCAATATCGTCCATTGGCCCTGTGATTTGTTTAAACAAGCCCAAATTAACCAACCTGTATCTTTCATAATGTTAAAAAGTACAATGATGTTCCTATATTGTCCCTAGAAAATGAAAGCTAATTTCATTTTGTAGAAGCAGTGCCTAAATGTAGTATAATTTTTAGATCCTCTTTGATGTTTTAGGCCCAGAGGAATAATTTGTTCATTTGTATTTAGCAGTTTCTCCTCACATCTGGGATGGTGAAACAGGTTTGGAGAAGTGAAGTAGCATTGTGAGCATGGACACAAAGCAGTTTTGCTGCCAAGAATAGGACCTGAGCTTAGATGTTCAATCTAATACAGAGAAATTTCAAGCATAGGTCTTACTGGCTATGTCAAAACCATCAGCAATTGGGGATGCTGGAGAAAATACAGATTCTGACTCAATAAGTCTGAGGTAAAGCCCAGAATTCTTCTTTTTTATGAGCGCCCATATCCATTCTGATTAGCATCCAAGTTTGGGAGACTATTTATATATCATTGGTATCAACTAAAATACAACGAGGAGGAATGGTGCTGTGCTATGTTCTGACTTAGCCCCAACTATGTTTTCTCCAATATCTCAACTCATAGCATGTAGTACCAATCTCTGAGAGACCAAGAAGTAATTGAATAGCAATATTATGTTTTTATGAATCCTTCACATAATTATTTTAAGATATATAATGTACAGCATGAGTTATATGTAGCCTTTTGAAGAGTGGATCCTATTTTTTAATGCAGATTAATCTTTTGCATTGGAAGATGCCATGTAATACTAATCCCAGTGTTTTATTTTCAGGAAATGTCTGTGTCGACTGAAGATGTGTAAATCAGCACATACTGTGCTCTAGCACAGCTGAATTATAAGCCCGTTAAGGGCTGAAATTATGAAAATGATGACCTAGTCTTCCGTGTGTCCACCATTCCATACCTCCAGCTGCTATATATCGAAGCTACAACAGAAATATTTAAGCATGATCCTGGGAGAGACTCAAAAAGCTTAAGAAAGCTCTGATCCAAATAATTTAGTTTGGTTTTAACTAATTGTGTAGGGTATGTGTGCATGTGTCTTGAGGTGGGGGGGTAGAAAAAGAGAGCAAGGAGCGATTGAGAATGGAACACTGTAAAATTTTCTTCAAACCAACATCCTGAATAAGAATGAATGAAGAAAAGCATAATTCATTGGTGAAATGGTTTTATTTAATTCAATTAGGCACACATAACTCATGCTTCTGAATTTTTGTTTTAAAAAGGTGGTGATTCTCAATTCATTGATTTTTAATTTATAGTATCAGAAAGAATTATGTTATAGAATTGAATTGAAGATCTAGTTGGGAAAATCCTGTCTTGGCAACCTAAGCTAAGAAAGAGGGTGTGATGCTGGGGCAGTGCATTTTGTTGTTGTTGTTGTTACAAAAGAGAAAATTGTTCTTCCAGCTATAGCAATAGTGCCTACCAGCAACTGCTTCCTGTGAAATTGTTCCAAGCACATTTCCATAAAGAAGGGTTCTATTCTACTCGAACCCTGCTTATATTCCAACTCTATCTACATTCCACTCCAGGCTTTCATGTGTTTCTCCCCCCAACAATTTGGCTATTTAATGCTCACACAGGCCTATAATTGTGCTGATGTCATCTACCCAATCAATCATAGAACTATTCATTAGGATATCTGCAATCAGGGCAGTGTCAAAGTGAACTACATTCATTTTGCTACTAAATATCAGATGATGGTAAATTAAACTCTTATTGTAATGATGGTATTAAAGTGAATGGTGCGCAATTATATTTTTTCTCACCATTGTGCTATTTTTACTAGAGCATAGTAAATATGAATTTTACTGGCTTTAAGATTGGAGCATAGCTCAAAGAAAGAGGGCAGGGGAAAATTATATTTACACATGAAAAATCCCTTATATTGAGTTGATGGAAAACAAGGCACTAAACACTATATTTTAGCAAAATAAGTGTATGAGCATGTTTTCCATATATAGTGCAGTCTATGACCATGTGCCAGTGCTAAAAATAGACGAATGTAGGTGCACTGAATACTCTACCAGCAACACAAATCCCACAGAAACAAATTGCTACTTATAACCAAAGAAAAACAATTCACATGCTTACATATTTCCCTCCTGCAAAAATGTGCTTTTTTCAAAGTTAAGATTAATATAATATTTACCATTGAAAAACTATACCATATCCTTTAATAAATTTACTTCCTATAAAAGGTCATTAGTAAAAGCAGAAAATTGCACGGCATTGGTAATAATAATTATTTGGTGTTTTCTCCTGTTTTTCAAACATATAAGAGTCAAATGTTAAAATTGTTAAATAAATAAAAAGAAAATTTAAAAATAAGTTAAATGTATCCTTTCTAGCTATCCTTTCATTGAACTGCTTCAAGATATATTAGAAACTCTCATATTAGAATCATTAAGGATGGTTTAAAACAGATTTTCACAGCAGGAGGTATTAAGGTTTTAGTAAAATTTTAATAGGAGATTTTCACATGAGGCAAAATGGAAAACAAAGAATATTCTTAAATGAAACAATTAACCAACAATTTTCTATTGTTCTGATGTTTCTTTCTTAGCAACATTCCCTTTCTTCTAGATTCTACAATAAGGTCAAAATAACCCTCCACTTATCTCATTATAGTCACTTTCTTTCAGTGTCCCAGTTTCTGGACATGATTTCACTGTAGAATGGAATAGAGGAAAATCAGTTGTTCCATGGAGAATATTTTCTTTATTGAAACACATTTGGACAAAAGCCAAATTCATAAGCACCACTATGAAAAACTTGGCATTAAAAAAAAATTTCTCTTAAATACATTCTGAAACATCTTCTGGCACATCACACTACAGCAATGTGTCTCTAGTTCTAAAAATAATTTTATACAATATATACATTTTAGAAATGCAGTTAAGAATATCACAAATTTATTTATTGGGTACATATTTAGCCAGTAATCAAATCCAAATTTTCTCACATATGAGAAAAAAATATATAATTTAATAAAGAAAAATATATTTTCAAACAATGTCTTTTTCAATCATGTTTTCTCAAAAGCAAAATACATTATTAATTTTAAAATATCATTCATTAAATTGAACAAAACTGTGCTTTCTCTACAAAAGCTATCTGCAAAAGTTCTTTTCCTTGTTTTATGTAGTTCTAAAACCATGGTGTCTCAGTAATAGCCACTGTTCCTCTTTACAACATAAAATTATTCCTTCTCAATATTCTAACTGATAAATTTAATGATTACAAAATACCCTATAATTTTAATGATTAATAATACACCTGTTTAATGTTTAGAAAGGTAGGAGAAAATTTGTTAAAATATGCGACAGCATACAGCAGCAAGGAGAATGACATAGATTGAGGCTACAGTCCTCTTTTCTGTATCTAATCACAAGGCCACAATTGGTATTAATGACTTTCTTCCTCTACTTCCCATTTCATTTTTATTTATTTTCTCTCAGCCAGCATCTTTACTTGCTAGGGTTCTTTACCTGTGAGTCACCAAATGTCTTTTCCTGAGGGATCTAAGCTCTCAGTGGTTCTGCCTTGTGGGGGGAAAAAAAATAAATCTTGTTCTCACTTATTACAAGATTAGTGGCTGAGGTCCCAATAAGAAAAGACAGATGAACAAGAAATAAGCATACAAATTTATTTAATGTAAGTTTTACCTGACAAGGGAGACTTTAGAAATGAAAACCCAAAGAAACAGGGAGATGTGTGTATTTTTGTGGAAGCTCTTGCAGAAGTATGATTAAAGAACAAAAGGGTATGATATAATGGTAGTAAACTAATGGGTGAGGGGTACTGAGCAAGGCCTGTTCCTATTTTTCTTGGTGTTTTTGTCTGACCTTCCTTCCCTATGGGTACAGGCTAGGACACCTATTATATGAGGGTCTTCTGGAAAGAAGGGAGGCAGAATGTCAGAGGATGGCCTTCATAGCTTTTATGGCCTGCTCCAGGGAATAAGCAATGAGAGGAATTCTAGTTTCTATGGGCTGTTTCAGAAGAAAGAGGGTAGGAGAACGGCAGAATGACTTTCCTGCTTCTGCACTTTCTTCGATTTCCAAGGTATCATATTTTGGGGTAGTGTTTTCTACTTGATTAGAGTTTTAATATTATTTCATTTTATCACTGACCATTGGATGTAGCTATACTAAGAGAACCTTCAGGGATGCTACTTCTCTCTACTTAAATTGTTTAGCAGCAGTCTTATCCAAGTTAATAATGTAATTCCATGTTTTGCTTGTTTAACCAATGTAAATGAGGCGTCTGAAATGAATGGTTGATATTTCAGTTTTCAGTTCAATGTAATCATTATTGTTTCTCCAGGTGGAAGCATTACCCCTTTGAGTACTAAGATCTTTTAACCAACAAACGCTAGAATTCCAGAAATGGGAACTGAAAATCATGAGTGTTTTATTAGGTGTAATAATGAGAAAGAGGTGTCATTCCCACTTTCTCCCACTGGTTCCCAGACCTATGGGACCTATAATTAGGGAAGAAGCTGGACCATATATTGATCACTGGTTAAGATTAAATACTGAATACCATAGAAGGGTATCCCAACCTTACATACCTGTCTCCTAATTGTAATAATCATTGTGTCTTTAGTAGGGTATATCATTCCAAAAACCAACGTGCTTCTGGGTAGTGGTTTTTATAAGACCAGTGAATCACATGGAAATCAGCCAACTCATTGCCTTACTTCTTTTGCTAAAAGATAATTTCTTTTTAAAGGTAATATTGTGTGGGATATTATGACTGTGTTTATGGTTTTCAGTACATGGATGATGATGCTAACAGAAGCAAGAAAGAAAATAAAAATACTTTATTCCAGCAAAAAATAAAAATACTGCAGCCCTCTTCATGACAAAATCCACTGTTGTCGCCTGTTACTAGGTGGCTGACTGGTCCCGGGGTGTATTAGGGCTCAGAATCAGGTGTTATTGTAGGCAAATTGGGTACTTAGTAAGGCCAATTTTGGTGAGAGGGATTTCCTATTATTGATGCCAGGCAGAAAAGTCCATTCCTGCCATCATGGCCATATTTTTCATTAACCCACCTAGCTTGCACTAGAAGACTGAGGAAAGAACTCCAACTGTTATAATAAGAAAATAACATTTTTTATATGATTATTGAAAGACTGTTCCACCAAGGATGACTTTTGGTGAATGTTCACATGAGATATAAACCTTCTCCTAGTTTGTGCTAATTCTAAGTGATCCATGCAGAAGCCTTTTACTTAAACTTTCTTATCACCAATCCTCCAATTTTATTCTTTCAAACTTTCTGATCACCCAGCCAAACTATTAGCCACTACCCATGAATAACTAATGATCCACACCTGAGGCCATATATCCTCCCAGGCAAAATGGACAATGAGTTATACAGCTTGAGTTTTAGCCAATTGGAAGGATTTCTCTTCATCAATGCCTTTCAGGGTAACCTCTAAGTGAGCCTGTAATACTGCAGTAGTCTACTTTTTACTAGTGTCAGCACATTATTCAGAGCCATCTATAAACCAGGCTAAATTTTTTCCTTTGTTAGCTGATCATCAAAAATTCTCCAGGAAGTCAAAGGTATCATTTGCAAGAAGAATGCTAGTGCAGCTGAAATAGGCATATTGGGAGTGTGAGTCATCTACCTATACAAATTACTTACACCTTCACGATCTGTTCAAGTCTAATCTCGTGTATACCACTTCCTATGAATTATGAAATGCTGTTGTATGTCCAAGTTTATGACTTAGTGAATCAAATTACACCTGTCTCATGATGACTAGCTTGGGTCATATTAGTACTTGATGTGGAGCCAAGATCAGCAAGTTAGGAGCTATTTCTCAAAGAGAAAAAGATGATTTGCCAAAGTAAACATAGCCGTGTTCCAAAACTCTTTGGGTCTGCATTGATTTCTTCTTGCTATTGGAGGTTTGTCCCAGGATCCATCCTGCATCTCAACATGCCATGGGCACGTTTTGTATTTATGAGTCTACTGGGTCCCAATATCCAAGTGACAGAGCAACTTGCTTTGTAGCTTTCATTTGCTCCAGATCCTTCTATAAAATTTTTTGTTCCTAGCCTTACAACATGGGCTCTGCTAGTATAGAGGTCTTTAAATCCAATGAAGGAATAATTCTACCTGGGATTCAACCATGGATTCTACCTCTTAATACTGTGTAAATTTTTTACTACCTTCAGCTGAAACTCAACCAGAAACCAATTCCAGATCTCCCATAGGTCCTAGAGGATATGCTGCTGCAGCCAGTCCTTGTTGAAGTAATACCACTGCCCGTATCATTTAGTATTCTTGGATGCCAGCAACAGAAAACAACTTTGGCTAGGTAAGCATAAAAGAAGTTTATTCAAGGATATCAAGGATATTAAAAAGCAGTCAGAATCTCTAAAAGGATAAGATAATCTGGCATAAAAATATTAATTCAATAAAAAATACATGAATACCAAAATTGCACCACAGAACTGATCCAGTGACAAATTCATTATCATTTTCAATGCCATTGTTCATTCCACTTGAAGCAAATGACAATTTACATACTGCTATCGCCTGAATGTGTTTTTCTCATATGGTGAAACCTGATTGGCAATGTGACAGTATTAAGACATGGGGCCTTTGGGGGGGTGATTAAGTTATAAGCATGGAACCCTCATAAATGGAATTAGTGCCCTTATAAAAGCGTCCCCAGAGAGCTGCCTTGTCCCTTCTGCCATGTGAGGACACAGCAAGAAGGCACATTCTATGAGGAATGGGCTATTAACAGACACTGACTTTGTTGGCACCTTAAACTTTCTAGCCTCCAGAATTGTGAGAAATAAATTTCTGATGTTTGTAATTCACCTGGCATATCATGTTTTTGTTACAGCGGCCTGAATGGACTACAACACAGACGCTGGGCACTGGATTATGTCACAAGACTTACTGGCACTGTTGCCTCTAGAAATTGAACTTCTTTATGCCATTAATATGTAGGAAGTGCCTACCGTATGCCAGGCACTGCTTTCTCAGTGCTGAAGACGTATCAGTGAAAAAAAAGAAAAAAATACTTGCTCTCATGGAAATTCCTTACAGTTCAGTGAAGGAAGAGAAACAAACAACAGATTTATTAGATGCTTATAATTACTAGGAAGAAAAATAGAGCAGCAGAACAGGGACAGGGAAAATTACAGAGGAATTGCAATTTTAAGTAAGATGACCAGAAAGGGACTTCCTAAGAAAGTGACATTTGAGTAAAAACCCAAAGGTAAACCAGCAACAATCCATCCAACTATGTGGATAAGAGCATTTCAAGGAAAGAGAGCAGCAAGTCCAGAGGTTCTAAATTTGGAGCGTACCTAAGATGCTCCAGGAACAGCAAGGAGGCCAGTATGGTAAAAGAGGCTAGGCAAGGATATGAGATCAGATCATGTAAGGTTCTGTAGACCAAAGTTAAGGCTTTAGCTTTTGCTCTGATTAAGATAGAAAATCACTGGAAAATGTTGCGCTTAAGAGTGACCTGCTCTCACATATTCTGATAGGATAACTCTGGCTACTGTGTAGGCTGCCTGAAAGAATGACAAATGCATGCATTCATTCATTCAACAAATATTTATTGAATACCTACTATTCCAGACATATTTTTAGGTGCTAGAATGTAATAATAAATAAGACAAAAATTCTTGAGCTCTTGAAGCTCATAACCTACTAGGAGGAAACAATATAAATGAGCAAATAAATATAAAATATACATGGTAGTAGTGATAAATGCTCTGAAGAAATACAAAGGATTAAGGAAATATAGCATAACATGTAAAAGAAATACATTTTAGCTTAGGTGACCAAGCAGTTTCCCTACGATACAGAGACATTGGACCAGAAATATGGATGAAGTAAAGGAGGAAGCCATGCAGGTTCCTGGGAAAAGAATGTTCTGGGCAAATTATACAGCAAGTCCAAAGACCCTGATATGTGAACATGGTTGGTGTATTCTAAGAAAAGCTAGGAGGCCTGTGTGGGTAGGACAGAGATGAGACAACAGTCGTTTTATTTTTATTTCATTATTCATTTATTTTTGAGACTAAGTCTCACTCTGTCACTCAGGCTGGAGTGCAGTGGCACAATCTGCGGTTCACTGCAAATTTTGTGTCCAGGATTCAATCGATTCTTCTGTCTCAGCCTCCTGAGTATCTGGGATTACAGGTGTGTACCTCCACACCTGGCTAATTTTTGTGTTTTTAGTGGAAATGGGGTTTTGCCATATTGGCCAGCCTGGTCTCAAACTCCTGACTTCAAGTGATCCACCCGCCTCAGCCTCCCAAAATGCTGGGATTACAGGCATGAGCTACTGCACCTGGCCAAAAGTGGTTTTAAATGAAGGCAAATATATATGAAAGGACTCGATCATATGGGGCCTTGTAGGCCATTGCAAACATGTTGGGTTTTGAGCGACATGAGAAGCCATTGAAGGGTCTTGACCAGAAAAGTGACATTTATTTGACATTTTTTTTTTTTAATCTTAGCTCAGGTTGTTATAACAAA
>NW_016107525.1:762127-778531 GCF_001604975.1 Cebus imitator
AACAATGGAAACTTCTTTCTCACAGTTCTGGAGGCTGGCAACTCCTAGACGCAGGCACTGGCTTATTCAGTTCCTGATGAGAGCTTCCTTCCTAGGTGGTCATTTTAACTTTATATGGCAGAATCGGGGAGGGTTGTTCTCTTTTTAGTCTCTTTTATAAGAGCACTAATCCCATTTATACAGATGGAGCCTAATCACCTCCCAAAAGTTCACGTTCAAATACCATCGCCTTGAGGTTAGGATTTCAGTATATGAATATGGAGGTGATAAACATATTCAGACCATAGCACCGTTAACCTTTTAGCAGCTATGTGGAGAACAAACTCATGGAGATTGTGGTCAGCTGTTGTGTCTCTACCACAGGCCCATTCCTCACCTGAGGGCGTGTTTTAAAAGTTGTATATACATCCAAAACTGCTCATCAAGATCTGGGTTCTCTCAGATCAAACAAGTCTTAATGTCAGGCAGAAGCAAAGTCAGTCCAACGTTAGCTGGAGGCAGTACATCCAAGATCAAGCACTAGCAGAGCCAAAAGTCAATTGTAAGCTGCATGAGCAAGTGGTCTTTATCCCCAGATCATCTGCTGTGTTATACTTTCTCTTCTAAGTTTACACCTATAGTGAGATGGGGATAGTCCCTTCTGATCAGCTAATGGAAAAAGAAAACTGCTAAGCTTACTTCATGACTGGAACAGCTTAATATATGGGTGGAAGCTGAAAATGAACTCTGGCTCCTCTTGAGCCCTACTCAGGGGTGACTTTAAAAGATAGTCATCAATGAAAATCTTTCCAGTGGCCACAATTCCTTGTGATACAACAGATTATCCAATTTGTGAAAAAAAAATAAATGGCCAGAAGTCAGAATCTATGTGAACATACAGGCAGCAGAAAGTGTTTTGGCTGTTTGGTCAGGAACTTACAAGAAAAAAGATTGAAAAATCAAGGATAAAGAGGTCAGTGTAAGAAACATAATGTATTGACTTATGGGAATTGGCATGCAATGTGAAGATATTTGTTTTGCATTTTAACACTTACATGAGAGCATGAAAAAAGCACTAAATAACAAAAGAGAAAGCATAATTAGGCCAATTAGGTTATTCCAGTCTGGTACAATGGCCACGTGAATGAAAAAGCTCTGATCACAAGTATGGAGGCTAAGCATGGGTTAAACACCATTGAGTCTCACTAACCAAGAGTGAACTAGCTCCTGCTGCTGCCAAATGTAGAACCCTAGCTATAAACAAAGACTATATCTAAGTCACTATCATGGTACTTTCCTTCAAGAAGACCAATCAACCACATGGTGGCAAGAGGATTACATCAGATGCCTTCCATCCCAGATTGTGGAGGCAATTCTCTTTATTATTGGAATTGACATATAACCTAGCTATGAGCTTTGCTTTCTTCCCTTGGTCAGCATGACTACCTGAGAACTTACAGAGTACTTGCTGCATCAATAGGATACCACACAATTTTCTTGGCAATCAAGGGACCAATTTTACAGAAAAGGTTTTTAGTAGTGGGCTTATATCCATGAGATTCTCTGATCCTATAACATACTACATAATTTAGATGCTGATGGCCCTATAAATTGTTGTAATAATAAAGAATTGATTGAGATGCCAGCTTGAGACCATATCTTAAAAGGATGGTGTACAACCCACAAGGATATGGTATGTAACCTAATTAAATGAACTTTATATAATGCCGTGTCTCCAGTATGTATCATACATATCTCTGAGAGCCAAGAGGTAAAAGTAGGAATGGCCCTGCTTATAATCACCCTCAATGACTCACTTGGCAATGTGTGCTTCCTGTCTCTGGAACTCCAGACTCTGGATGCATTAATTTCCTATTGCTGCTGTAACAAATTACTTAGCAGCTTAAAATGACACAAATGCTATCCCATAGTTCTGTAGCTAAGAAGTTATGGTTGGCTCTTTCTATCAAGGGTCTCATGAAGCTGACACCAAGGTACTGACAGATGTGGAGTCTTATCTCAAAGTTCTGGAGTAGAATCTACAACAAAGATTTTGAGGTTGTTGGACGAATTTAGTTCTTTATGGATGTACGCCTGGGGTCCTCTTTTCATTGCTGGCTCTCAGCTAGAAACCTGTTTCAACTCATGAAGGTCACCTGCATTCCTCATTATGTTGCCTCCTCCATCTTAAAATCAGCAACAGCATATCAGGTCCTTCTCATGCTTTAAAACTCTGACTTTTTCTTCTAATTCATCTCTTCTAAGAGAACACTTTCCTGCTTTTAAGGGTCCATGTGATTAGTTTGGGCCCACCTGGATATCCAAGATAATTTCTCTATCTTAAGGTCAGCTGATTAGTAACCTTAATTACATCTGTAAAGTTCCATTTGCCATGTAATGTAACATAGTCACGGTGACTAGGGATTAGGACATGGAAATTTTCAGGGGTCTAGAAATCCTGGTTCCAAGGCAGAATATGCTTAAACCAGGGATATACTAAAATCCTTATCAAACTTTAAGTTACAGCTGTCCTCTGGTAACTTTAGGCTCCTAGAACCAAGAAACCAACAAGCAAAAAATTTAGTTTCCATATTGGCAGGGGTATTTGATTTTGATAACCTGGAAGAGACAGGACAACTATTACATAGCGGGACAGAGAAGAATACATTTGGGATTCTATTTATCCATTGTATATTTGCACGCTCCTGCCCAATTTTGCACTAAATGGACAACAGCAGAAGCCATGACCTGAGAAAGGCATAGTGACTGCTATGGCTTAAATATGTCTCCTCCAAAATTCACATTAAAATTTAATCCTCATTGTAATGGTATTGAGATGGGACCTGTGAAGAAGTGATTAAGTCGTGAGAGCTTTGCCCTAAATGGATTATAAAAGGGTTGGAGAGAACTAGCTTAGGCCCATTTTGGCTCTTGTGCTATTCTAATATGTGAGGACACAGCATTCTTCCCCTTTTTTGCCCTTCTACCTCCTACCATGTAAGGATCAGCAAGAAGGCCCTCAGCAGACACTGAATGCCAGCAACTTAATCTTTGGACTTCCTAGGCTTCAAAACTGTAAAAGGAAACAAATAAATTTCTGTTTGTTATAAATTACCCAGTCTCTTGAATTTTGTTATACTAGCACCAACCGACTAAGACAGTAACAGGGGATTCAGAACTCTTAAGGATGACTGTTTTAGTCTTCTTGAGCTGTGTTAACAAAATATCACAGTCTAGATAGCTTACACAACAAAAATTTATTTCCTAATAATTCTCGAGGCTGGAACACCCAGATCAATCTGGAAAAGTTTAGTTTCTGATAAGGGCTTCCTTCCTGGCTTGCAAGCAGCTTCTTTGTTCTCACATATCTTTTCATTGGTGTAAATACATGAAAAGTGAAAAAATCTCCTCTCTTCCTCTTCGTATAAGGCCAGAAATCTTAGCAGATTAGGGCCCTAAATTAGTCTGTTCTCACATTGCTATAAGGAACTACCCAGGAGTGGGTAATTTATGAAGAAACGAGGTTTGACTCAGAGTTCCACAGGCTTAGCAGGAAGTATGACCAGGAGGCCTCAGGAAACTTACAATCATGGCAGAAGGCAAAAGAGAAGTGAGCATATCTTCACATGTCTAAGCAGGAGAGAGAGTGTGAAGGGGAAAGTGCTACACACTTTCAATCAACCAGATCTCATGAAGAACAGCAAGGAGGAAGTTTGCCCCATGATTTAATCGCCTCCCACCAGGCCCCTCCCCTGACATGTGGGGATTACAATTAGACATGAGATTTGGGTGGGGACACATAGCCAAACCTTATCAGGCCCTATGCTTATGACCTCATTTAATTTTAATTACCTCCTGAAGGCCCTATATTCAAATACAGTCACACTCATGACTGGGGTTAGGACTTCAATGTATAAATTTTGGAAGAACACAGTTCAATCCATTTCAAGTGTATGGGTCATCTCACCCAGGTAAACCCCCTGGATCACTAGGGGTATTAACTGATGGTAAAGGGAATCTAGCAAATATGAAAAAAAGAGGGATTAGGAGTATCAGTTGTGGCCTCAAGACAGCTATAGTAACAAGAACTCATACCACTACCCTTTTTTTTCTGCTTTCCAAGAAAAAAAGACAAGACTGTGGTGATATTTTCTCTGATACCACTGCTGAAACCAAATGTGTACATGTGTTTTTCTGAAACCAATAACTAATTCTTTGACACCAACTGGGTATCCAATAAATCAAGTTAATTCTGACACTAACTCCCAGAGTTTGCACATAAACAACAGGTTAAATGCTTAGTCCCACAAGACTTCCCCAACTTCAGAAACCAGTTACAAGTCCTAGAGACCACCTATAATTCTGACCAATTGACTATAAATTCATGAGTTTCCACAACCCCAAATGCTTCCTCAGGTTTGATAATTGAGTAGAACAACTCACAGAACTCAAGAGAACAGTTTACTTAGGTTTACTGGTTTATTACAAAGGCTACAAAACGGAAATAGCCAGCTGGAAGAAATACGTAGGGCAAGTTATAGAGAAGGGGATATGGAGCTTCCATTCCCATTCTGAATGCACCATCCTCCTAGCATTTCAATGTGTTCAACAACTCCAAAACTCTCTGAATCTCATTGTACAAAAGTTTTTAATAGAACTCAGACTCAGCCTCCATTTTCTCCCCAGATGTTAGGAGATGGGACTGTAAGTTCTAACCCTCCAATCATGAGTTTCGTCTTTCTAGTGACTAACCCCCTTCCTAAAGCTATCTAGGGTCCCCAAGTTTAGTCACTTCATTAGCATAAACACAGATGATGTTAAAAGGGACTCATTATGAATAACAAAAGGCACTACTATTACTCAGGAAATGCCAATGTTCTATGTTCTAAGAACTGAGTACAAAGACCAAATATATTAAATGATATATAAAAACATATATTGTATGATATATATTTCTTTATATCAAATAAATACATAATTATATTAATATGTATTCAAAATGTATTACACAAATAAAATATATATAATATGTATATTTATTTATATAAAACCTTTTAAATTAATTAATTATTTATTTATTAACAATGCAAGGAGACTCTTTAATCAGTTTCAGTGATATTTTCCTGGCATTTTATAACCTTGACATCCAGCTCCATCCAGCTTCAAGCCCCTTAGAATCTGAGCCCGGACTGGTCATCATTGAAAAACCTCAGCACCTGAGAATAGTCCAGACTAAAATGGAGGCTCCAAAAATGTTTGATGAATGAGCAAAGGAATGTTATTAAAAATAATAATACACCCTTTGGCCAAAGTGAAATATTTCTAATTTTAACTCCCTTCTGTTTTTTACCCAACTGGTTAAAAACCACTATCAAAAATTTGAAAGCAGTAATTGAGAAGTCCCTTAGGCATTTCTTCTCTATGCTAATCCATCCAAAATTTCTTTATCTTGTTAATCTAGCCAGTTTTTCCAACACTATTAATTAAATAGGGAATCCTTTCCCCATGGCTTGTTTTTGTCAGGTTTGTCAAGGATCAGATAGCTGTAGATGTGTGGCATAATTTCTGAGGCCTCTGTTCTGTTCCATTGGTCTATATATCTGTTTTGGCACTAGTACTATGCTGTTTTGGTTACTGTAGCCTTGTAGTATAGTTTGAAGACTGGTAGTGCGATACCTCCAGCTTTGTTCTTTTTGCTTGGGATTGTCTTGGCTATACAGGCCCTTATATGTTTCCATATTAAATTTAAAGTAGGTTATTCTAATTCTGTGAAGAAATTAATGGTAGCTTGATGTGGATAGCATTGAATCTATAAATTACTTTGTCCAATATGGCCATTTTCACAACATTGATTCTTCCTAACCATAAACATGGAATGTTTTTCCATTTGTTTGTGTCCTCTCTTATTTCCTTGAGCAGTGGTTGGTAGTTCTCCTTGATGAGGTTCTTCACATCCCTTGTAAGTTGTATTCCTTGGTATTTTATTCTCTTTGTAGCAACTGTGAATGGGAGTTCGCTCATGATTTGGCTCTGTCTATTATTGGTGTATAGGAAGGCTGGTGATTTTTGCACATCAATTTTGTATCCTGAGACTTGGCTGAAGTTGCTTATCAGCTTAAGGAGATTTTGGACTGAGATGATGGGGTTTTCTAAATATACAATCATGTCATCTGCAAACAGATAATTCGACTTCCTCTATTCCTATTTGAATACCCTTTATTTCTTTCTCTTGCCTGATTGCCCTGGCCAGAACTTCCAATACTATGCTGAATAGGAATGGTGAAAGAGGGCATCCTTGTCTTGTGTGAGTTTTCAAAGGGAATGCTTCCAGCTTTTGCCCATTCAGTATGACATTTACTGTGGTTTGTCATGAATAGCTCTAAGTATTTTGAGATACGTTCCATCAATACCTAGTTTATTGAGTGTTTTTAGCATCAAGAGTTGTTGAATTTTATTGAAGGCCTTTTCTGCATCTATTGAGATAATTATGTGGTTTTTGTCATTGGTTCTGTTTATGTGATGGATTACTCTTATTGCTTTGCATATATTGAACCAGCCTGGCATCCCAGGGATGAAACAGACATGATTGTGGCAGATAAGATTTTTAATGCGCTGCTGGATTCTGTTTGCCAGTATTTTATTGGGATTTTCACATAGATGTTCATGAGGGATATGGGCCTGAAATTTTCTTTTTTCTGTTGTGTCTCTGCCAGGTTTTGGTATCAGGATGATGCTGGCCTCATAAAATGAGTTAGGGAGGAGTCCCTCTTTTTTTATTGTTAGGAATAGTTTCAGAAGGAATGGTACCAACTCCTCTTTGTAGCTCTGATAGAATTTGGCTGTGAATCCATCTAGTCCTGGGCTTTTTTTGGTTAGTAGGCTATTAATTACTGTCTCAATTTCAGAACTTGTTATTGGTCTATTCAGGGATTCAACTTCTTCCTGGTTTAGTTTTGGGAGAATGTATGTGTCCATGAATTTATCCATTTCTTCTAGATTTTCTAGATTATTTGCATAGAGGTATTTATAGTATTCTCAGATGGTAATTTGTATTTCTGTGGGATCAGCAGTGATATCCCTTTCATCATTTTTTATTGTGTCTATTTGATCCTTCTCTCTTTTCTATTATTAGTCTGGCAAGAGGTCTATTTTGTTAATCTTTATGTATATAATATAAAATTAATATGTATATTTATATCAAACTTTTATATATGTATATAAAATTAATGTTTATTATATAAAATGTATCTACATTTATCTAAAATAAATATATGTATACAAAATAAATATATATCTATAGAAACTAAATATATATTTATATAAACTAGGTATATTTCAAATAAATATATTTTAAATATATTTAAATATTTATATTATAAATATATATTATACATAATAAATATATATTTTTATAACTTAAATACATATATTTATATATTAAATATCTATAATATATATATTTTCTCATTAAAGTTATTTTATGGGTATCAAAATTCTATGACATATTTTTGGTCAAGTTGTTTCCATTAAAAAGTACTGATTTTACATAAAAAGAACTAAAAACAAAAGCACATGATATATCAACAGATGTCATAAAGGCTTTCAATGCTAATAAAGTCAACATCCCTTTATGCTAAAAACCCTCAACAAACTAGGCATTAAAGTGATATACCTCAGAATAAGAGCCATCTGTAACAAAACCACAACCAACATTATACTGAATGGGCAAAAGCTGAAAGCATTTTCCTTGAGAACCAGAACAAGAGAAGGATGCCCACTCTTACCACGCCTATTCAAGATAGTGCTAAAGTCCTAGCCAGAGCCATCAGGCAAGAGAAAGAAATAAAAAGGTATCAAAACAGGAAGAAAGGAAGTCATACTATCTCTCATCCCAGATGATATAATTCTATATGTGGAAACCCCATAGTCTTTGTCCAAAAGCACCTAGATCTGATAAACAATGTAAGCAAAGTTTCAAGACACAAAATCAATGTACCAAGGTGAAAGAAAAATCAAGAACATCATCCTATTCACAACAGCCACAAAAAGAATAAAATGCCTATGACTACAGCTAACCAGTAAGGTGAAATATTTCTACAAGAATTATAAAACAATGCTGAAATAAATCAGACATGACATAAACAAATGGAAAAACATTCCATGCTCATGGACAGGAAGAATCAATATTGTTAAAATAGCCATAGTGCCCAAAGCAATTCACAGATTCAATGCTATTATTTTCAAACTACCAGTGACATTTTACACAGATTTAGGAAAAAGAAAAACAAAACAACAAAACTCTAAAATGTGCAAGGAATGAAAAAAGAGCCTGGATAGCCAAAGCAATTCTAAGTAAAAAGAATAAAGCTGGAGTCATCACACTACCAGACTTCAAACTATACTATAAGGCTACAGCAAACAAAATGGCATGGTTGTGGTACAAAAATAGACACATAGACCAATAGAACAGGTTAGAGAACCCTGAAATACAGCTACACACCTACAATCATCTGATCTTCAACAAAGCTGACAAAAACAAGCAATGGGGAAAGGACTCCCTATTCAATAAATGGTACTGGGATAACTGGCTAGGCACACACAGAAGATTGAACCTGGATTCCTTCCTTTCAACATATATAAAAATCAACTCAGGGTAGATTAAACACTTAAATGTAATACCTAAAACCATGAAAAACCTAGAAGAAAACCTAGGAAATACCATTTTGGACAAAGGCCCTGGCAAAGATTTCATGATGAAGACAACAAAAGCAATACAAAAAAAAAAAAAAAAAATTGACAGGTGGGACCTAATTAAACCAAAGAGCTTTTGCACAGCAAAAGAAATTATCAACAGAATAAACAACCTACTGAATGGGATAAAATATTTGCAAACTATGCATCTGACAAAGGTCTAATATTCAGATTCTATAAGGAACTTTAACAAGCAAAAAACAACCCCATTAAAAAATGAGCAAAGGACATGAACAGATGCTTAACAACAGAAAAAAATAGATGCAGCCAACAAGCATATAAAAACATGCTCAACATCAGCAATTATTAGAGCAATGCCAATGAAAACCACAATGAGATATTCTCACACCAGTCAGAATGGCTATTACTAAAAAGTCAAAAAATAACAAATGCAAGGTTGCAGAGAAAAGCGAACATTTATACACTACTGGTGGGAATGTAAAATTAGTTTAGCCATAACGGAAAGCAGTTGGAAATTTCTCTAATAATTTAATACAGAAGTACCATTTGATCCAGCAATCCTATTGCTGGGTATAAACCCAAAGGAGTATTAAATCATTCTACCATAAAGACACATGCATGCATATGTTCATCACAATACTATTCAGAATAGCAAAGACATGAAAGTAACCTAGATAACTATCAGGGGTGGACTGGATAAAGAAAATGTGGCACATATACATCACGGAATTCTACACTGCCATAAGAACAGAATCATGTCCTTTGCATTGACATTAATAGAGCAGGAAGCCATTGTTCTAAATGAACTAACACAAGAACAGAAAACCAAATACTGCATGTTCTGATTTACAAGTGGAAGCTAAACATTCAGTACACATGGACACAAAGAATGGGACAATAGACAATAGACACTTGAGCCTACTTAAGGTGGAGAGTGGGCAGAGAATGAGGATCAAAAACTACCTATCTGGTACTATGCTCATTACCTAGGGGAAAAATAATCTGTACATCAAATCCCCCATGACACATAGTTCACCCATGTAACAAATCTGCACATATACTTTCTGAACGTAAAAGTTGGAAAAAAGAAAAAAGGAAGTACTGATTTTAAAAACTAATAACTTAAAACTGTCACATGCAAAAAAGAAAAATAAGAAAACCCAAAATGGTCCATAAAACATTCTCCTTTTCTTTAGAAGGTTTTGTGATGCATTGTTATCATTAACCAGACTTTTACTATTAAATGGTCAACTGAAACAAACCATTCTGGGACCATTCTTCTACCACTGATTAAGAGTGGGGTGGCAGGTATTAGAGATAATATACATTTAGCCTTCTGAGTTTTCTGGGAATATTTGTTGACCTTGCCAGCTCCAGCAGCATTCTGGTCCACTGCTTTGATGACATCCGCAGCAACTGTCTGTCTCACATCACAAACAGCAAAACAATCCAGAGGAGGATAGTCAGATAAGCTCTCAACACACATGGGCTTGCCAGGAATCATATACACAATGGCAGCATGACCAGACGTTGAGAATTTAGGGCCATCTTTCAGCTGTTTATCAGAACAGTAATCAATCACTTCCTTCATCTCAGCAAACTTGCAAGCAATGTGAGCTGTGTGACAATCTAGCACAGGGTCATAGCCAGCACTGGCTTAACCTTTATAGTTCAGGATAATCACCTAACCAGTGAAGCCAATTAGTTAGTTATTTTTGCTGTCACCAGCAATGTTGCCATGATGAACATCTTTGACAAATTCTAGACAGTGAAGTCCAAATTGTCCCCAGAAAGAGCTTCACTCAGAGCTTCATGGTACATTTCAACAGACTTTACTCCAGTTGTAACATTGACTGGAGCAAAGGTGACCACCAGGCTAGGGTTGAGAATACCAGCTTTCATTTGGCCACCAGGGACAGTAACCATATCACCAATTTTGTAGACATTCTGGAGAGGCAGAAGAAAGGGCTTGTCAGTTGGATGAGTTGGTGGTAGGATGGGGTCCAGAGTTTCAAGCAGCATGATTCTGCTCGAATTGCCATCTTTACAGGTAACTTTTCACCACTAGATCCAAGGCATATTAGCACTTGGTTCCAGCATATTGTCACCATTCCAACCAGAACTTGTCACACATGTGTCTGTGTTGGGGTTGTAGCCAATTTTCTTTTTTCTTTTTTTTGTACCTATGCCACTTCTTCCAATAATGGAAGTGATTTTCTTAATGTAAGTGCACACTTCCTTAATAATTTCTTCATATTTCTTCTGAGTGTAGGGTAGCTCAGTGGAATCCATTTTGTTAACACAAATGTTTAACTGTTTCACACCCAGTGTATAAACCAGAAGGGCATGCTTCCAGGTTTGCCTTTTCTTGGAGATACTAGCTTGAAATTCATCAATACCAGCAGCTAGCATCAGGACGGCACAGTCAGCCTAAGATGTGCCTGTAATCATGTTTTTGATAAAGTTTCTGTGTGTTGCAGCATCAGTAAATCATGTAGCACTTGCTCATTTCAAATTTCCACAGGGAGATATCAATGGTGACACCACATTCACTCTCAGCTTTCAGTTTATTTAAGACCCAGGCATACTTGAAGAAGCCCTTTCCCATGTCAGCAGCCTCCTTCTCAAAGTTTTTAATGGTTCTTTTGTCTACCAGATGTCTGGTAGTAGTGGGCTTGTCCGAATCTTGGTGTCCAGTGACGATGATGCTGATATGAGTCTTTTCTTTTCCCATTTTGGCTTTTAGGTGTGTGACATGGTAAAAGCCCCAAAAAACTGCATACCTCAACCATACCTCGGCTTCCTGTTAAAACTGCTCTCTGTAACCCTGATGTGACAGGCAAGCACTCCAAACCCATGCCATCTTGGCCCCTGCAACTTGTAATAAGTAACTAAGGTCTGTAATTTCCACCCTACAGAGGCAATGTGTAAACTAACGCTTATCTTAACTTCTGTGAACCACTTAAGTAACAATCGGAATGTCCAAAGCCCCTCACCCTCACCCCTGCCTAGGAGGTGGTTTACAGAATGTCCAAAGCCCCTCACCCCCACCCCTGCCCAGGAAGTGGTTTATGGACATAAAAGGTCTTAACACCCTCCTTTCGGGGCCAGGGGTTAAAGAGACACAAGTCCTCCGTGGCTGCCGGCAATAAATAACCCTCTAAATTGGCTTACTTTTGTCTCAGTGGTAATTTCGCTCTCGCTTGCTTACAACAGGTGTGTTTTCATGACACCTGTGTTCTGATGGCAAACCCATTGCTAAGAAGCCAAATACATTTTTTATAATGCCACAGAGACCAACCAGAACCCTGAAGAAGCCTTTTCCAGATGAGAAAACTTACCATATGAAACAATTAAATTCAAGCATCACAGGAATAAAATGTAGTGAATTCTGGTGATACATTATCATCCCTTCTTGCTCATTTTCCCAGTTGTCAGGAGTATTGCTGCTGATGGCTCACAGCTGAGTCCTTCTCCGAAAATTGCCCTTAGCCAATAAGAGCTATCTTGTCTAGGCAATAGCCCCTTCCCAGGAACAAGTTGCATGCAATGATGGTCTATGCAAGATACAAGGCCCTGACCCCTTTGCCTCAACTTTGAAGGACATCCTAGTTATAAAGCTCCTCATAGAGTCAACTAATACCTACGTTTCTACTGCATTGTAGTTTGGCTTCTCCCTGTAACTAATCCTGCTTCTCTCACAACCTTACTGATGTCGTTCCTGAGAGCACTCCCCAACAAACCTTTTGCACACACATCTCTGTCTCAGAGCCTGTTTAATGCCCAAGTTTAAACAACAGGTGACCCCAGGAAGCACCAATTCGAAAATAGAGAAGTGAGACTGAAAAGGGAAGGAAGCCAGTACAGCGTGCATTAATCAGCAGCTTACTTTTGTGTGCAACTGAATCTCAATCCAGCTGAAGGAGAATTCCAAGAAACTACAGAACATGTCCTAATGTCATCAATCCCAAGGAGTAAAGAAGTGGGGATATTTATCCACTAATTTCTATCAATTATTGAGTAAGGGCTGCTGTAAGGGTACTAAATTTCAGTGGCATCCCACCCAACTTACAGGTGGAGCACACTCCTGTGGCCAGAGAAAGTCCTTAAACAGAAAGTCACATGCCTTGCAATAAGAAAATATAAGGAAAAACATTCTAGAACTGAGCCACCGGGCATTCCAACACTCAAGATATCTGGAAGATAAGGATGATCAAGCAAAGAATGCCAAAAAAAAGCAGCCAAAATGGAAGGAGGCAGAAACCAAGGAGTAAATGATCAAATCATGTCAAATGCAGCTTATAGAAAAATAATATGAGGACTGAGAATATAGTGTGCGATTTAGAAACATGGAAATCATTGGTAAACTTGTCAAAAGTTCCTTCAACGGAGTGACAACGATAAAAACCTCACTAGTATGAGTTCAAGAGATAACAGAAGGTGATGAAGTAAAGACAGTGAATATTGACAGTTTTAAGGCAGTTTTGCTAAATGGGGAAGAAAGGAAGTTAATAGTATCTCAAAAAGATATAACATCAAAGGAGAGTTGTGTCAAGGCGGGATATTGCCACATGTGTGCATACTGATGGAAATGATCTAGTAATGATGAAGAAAACCAGATTTTAAAAAAGTGAGAAAAGTGACACCTTAATTGTCCATGAGTTGATAAGAGGCAATGCAAGTGAGTGTGCAGGTGAAAAGGCTGTCACCTACATATGTTCAAAGCATTCACATCTTTTTCATGAAATACCAAATAATGAATTCCAGCAAACTGAAGGCACCCGTTGCTTAACTTTACTCTGAATTTTTGAAGTTTGTTTCCTGGCTCTGAATGTCATTGACCTTGTCCCACTTTTTTTGGCCTTAATCACCCACCACTGCTCTGATTAACCTCAGTCTACAGTGGAGGACCAATCTTGTCCTTAAAACCGTCCTTCATCAGGAGGTAATGAAGGCTTTTTAACCCATCTTTCAGATGTGAGTAACCTTTCTGCTAGTCTGGTGTAAACCAGATGCCTCTATTCTGAAAATAGGCTTCTGCTATTTCCTTGAGTCTTGTTAATACACCTTGAAGAGTAGCAGAATATACCACCTCAAAATTTGCCACTTTGACGTAAGGATTATCTTGAGGCAAAAGCAATGGAGAAGCAGATACAAGATACAAAAGGTCTCTGCCCTGTCCCTATGGGCATACATTTGTAAAGGTGTCTCCCCTCAGCACTCAATCAAGAAAAATGGAAATTAATCACCATAGACAACTTCAGACCCTCAGTAGCCTAGGAACACCCCAAGATGAATCTTCAAAGCAAATATTACTAACTAGCCTGTATCTTTCATTAGTCTCCCCCATGTATTCACCTTCCCCAAATATACTGCCCTAGAAACTCAGTTCCATTTTTTTTGTTTTGCCACTTCTCTAAATATTTTTATTTTTTAAGATGTAATATAATCCCACATTTTAACTACCCTTTGAGTTACTCAAATTGTTTGCTTTGCTTTTGTTAATTCATCTTTTGTCAGTCTAATTCACAGGTCCCAGCCCATGAACCTAAAATGGGTAGAGGGAAAAAGGTTTTTTCCTCTTGTAAAGCTCGTTACTTAGATCTCTATAGGACTGGGGACTTCTTTGTCTTATCAATTATGTCCATACCCAGGATTTGCATACAGACCATGAACCCTCATATTATGGTAGACCTCTTGGAATCCTGCACACCGCCTAGCTTTGATCATTCAATATCACTTGAATCAATGTGCTTTGACCATCTGCAGGGATATCCCATTATTTTCTCTCTCTCTGTTACTGATTCCTTCCCTGGGCATTCAATGATACATTCTATAGCTACAGCTCTGCCTGGTGGTCTGGCAGAACCTGAAGCTGTCTTAGTCACCAGAGGGTTTATACATTCTGCAATCTGTCCTAAGCCTCTACAGATACTTGAGCCATGCCTGGCTATGTCATGAAAAATTATACTGGAATCATTGTAATGTACTAATAAAAGACATTCATTGGCATATTTTTGTAGGAAAATTAAGTCTCAAACTACCACTCAAATCTTGCTGTTAATTTTCTTTGTTTTCTGCCAAATCAAGTAAATCTAACCAAAACTATTTCTCATGAGCCTGTTGGCTTTATTTTGGCATACAGAATATTTTGCCAAATAATCTACATCATCTTGCTCACATAGTATAATGGTGGACCGTTAGATAAACATTGCCAGCTGTGATTATAAAAACAGGATAGGGCTTCTTGTGACACTCCTCTCCTCCTGCCCTTGTACTGTGCTGTATTTATATTTGCCATGTTAACTAGAAATTTGTTTTAAAAAGTGAACACTGCTTCTTGAGCTCGACCTTCGTATTGAATAATTCTAGTTGCTATCCTTTGTAAAGCTTAAATCACAAAGCAGTTTCATTCCATTTGCTTATAAATTCTTTACATTATTTCAGCTTTGGCTACTTTCAAAATAGAAGTGTCTTTCTTTTTCTTCAAATTGAGATATTTCTTTTCTGTTCATCAATACTGCTTTCACTTAACAATTAAAGTGTGAAGGAACTAAGACTATGAACAATTGAGCAAAGTTGCTGCTATGTTCAAGATATTTTCAAAGTTGATAGACAGCAATAAAAGTCTTCATGATGGAAAAAGTATGTAAATGTGATTAGCACTCTTAGAGAGCTGAAAGCCAGCATATCAACACACAAAGATCTTGCCTGTAGCAATTAATCTACATTGTTAAATATCAATCACACTCTGGAAACTGAACCATGATATCAATGAGATCAATGATCTTAGTGGGCTGCTAAATACTCGGCAAATAGCTCTTTACCTTAAATATCATCCTTGGGATTAATTTGAACAGTTTACCAAAGTGTAGAGTTAAGTGTGCAATCTATTCCAGTGGGAAACAATAAAAAATACAACATAAATTTTACCTTTCTGACTTACTTTTAAAATACAGGAACAAATGAAAAATATCTTCACATTGATTAAAAGAGATAACAATAAACTAGATCTCAAAGCAAAAATCCTCAAATTCTTTCTGTTGTAAATGGCTGAGGATCTTGAAGAAGATCAGAATATGCCACTTTAAAATAAGCCACTTTGGCATAGAGATTATTTTGAGCTGAAGGAAACTGAGAAACAGTAGATATAGGAAAAGCTTTCTGTCCTCCCCTGTCTACCTAAAAGCAGGAATAAAGTTTCCATTAAAAACGTGCCCTCACTGAAGGGGAGAGCAACACTTATCACATAGGACTTAATGCTAAGTCTGCATAAACCAATCTTACTAAGATAAGCTTTATCTTCCATTAGTTACTGTATATTTCCTAGTCACTTTACCACAACGTATCACTCCTAGAAAACCAAACTGTCTTCTTTGTCTAGTCAGTATACTACAATGTATTTCCTTTTGTTAAAATGGCATATAAGCCCCCAAGTCAATTGCTTCTTTGAGTTTTTACTTGTTTTCTGTGAGGCCTTCACCCACATAAAAATATTAGCTTTAATAAAAACTGTGAAAGGAAAATAAATCTTGGAGCCCCCAAATCACTAAGGTAAAGAAAAACGTCAAGCTGAGAACTGCTCAAGGCAAACCTGCCTCCTATTCTATTCAAAGTCACCCCTCTGCGCACTGAGATACATGCATATCTGATTGCCTCCTTTGGAGGGGCTAATCAGAAACTCAAAGGAATGCAACCATTTGTCTCTTATCT
>NW_016107525.1:778566-780275 GCF_001604975.1 Cebus imitator
GACCTGAAAGCCCCCTCTCCAATTCCAGTTGTCCTGCCTTTCCAGACCTAACCAACCTTCATCTTACATAGGTTGATTGATGTCTAAAATATACGAAACCAAACTGTGCTCTGACCACCATGGGCAAATGTCATCAGGACCACCTGAGGCTGTGTCACAGGCATGTGTCCTCAACCTTGGCAATATAAACTTTCTAAATTAACCTGAGACCTATCTCAGATACTTGGGCTTCACAACTGAATGCCTTTTCTTTTGCTCACATGGCTTTTGTCAGCTTAATTTACAGGCCTCGGTGCTGAACTTAAGAGAGTAACAGAAAAGTTTTTTCTCCCCTACAATTTATAATGGGAAGTTTCATATTTCTACAAGAAAGAAAAGAAACATAACATTTTCAGTCTCTGTTCTTCTTCAGTGAATGAAGAAGGTAAACTTTAGCAAAGGAAATTACTAGCACCATTACTTTCCCTCTGCCCATTGAAACTTTCGTATTTGATAGTGGTGTTAATATAGAGAGCAGAATCATATAATTCTGTATATAGTATTATAATTATAAATACATTCTCATTCTCAATACATTTTTATGAAAGTATCCTTTCGTAAATGCTTCGGTCAATAAATATTTATAGAGCACCTATTTGATACTACATGCTGCATTAAACCCTGGGTAGAAGACATGTTCCTTGCTCTTACGGAGTTTACAGTAAGACATGAAACAAGTAGTTATAATACAAGATGATAATTACAGCGTGCTATGGTGTCAAATAAGAAATAAACCCAGGCTTAGATAAGAAGAGAGTTGATTCCAAAGGATTACTGCAAGATGGTGGACAAGAACTATGACAAAAGGAAGTGGGTGGCTATTATTACAATGGGGAATATGCTGACCTCTGCAAGCAACTCAAAAGCCAGGCAGAAAAGGGCTTTACTTTTGTAGGGAGACGTGAAGAAGTCTAGAAAAAAACAGTACTGGGGAGTGGGATGACGAATGGAGACAAACAGTTCCATTATTCATGAAACAAAGAATGGGAATCTGGCAACTATGCTGGGTAATTTTGGGTGTCAACTTGACTGGGTTAAGGGATGTCCAGGTAGCTGGTAAAGCATTATTTCTGGATATGTCCATGAGAGTGTATTTGGAAGAGGCTAGCATTTGGATCAATAGTCTGAGTAAGTACTGAGGCACAAGTAAAAAATATTTTTTAAAAATAGGCTCAGTAAGGAAGATCTACCCTTACCGATGTGGGCAGGCATCAGCCAATCCACTGAGAGCCCAGATAAAACAACAGGCAGAGGAAAGGTAAATTCTCTCTTTTGAAATTGCAACATTCATCTTTTCCTGCCTTCTGATATCGGTATTCTAGGTTCTCAGGTCTTTGGGCTCTGGGACTTATACTAGGAGCCCTCTTAGCATCCCAGGTCTTTTGGAATCAGACTAAATTCAGCCATGGGCTTTCCCTGGTTCTCCATCCTGTGGATGACATATTTTAGGACTTCTCAGTCTCCATAAACATGTGAGACAACTCACACAATAAATCCCCTCATATCTCTGTCTATCTATTCATCTATCCATCCTATTGGTTCTGTTTCTCTGGAGAACCCTGATTAACACAGAGGGCTTTTGCGGTGGCTCAGGCCTGTAATCCCAGCACTTTGGGAGGCCGAGGCGGGTGGATCACAAGGTCAAGAGATCGAGACCATCCTGGTCAACA
>NW_016107525.1:780438-800154 GCF_001604975.1 Cebus imitator
AAAAAAAAAAAAAAAAAGAAAAGAAAAGAAAAGAAAACAATGGGAGCCTCTAAGAGTCATTTCTAATTTCTGAATGGAAGGGTGGTTCCTTGCAATAAGCAAATTCCAGGAACAGAAATGTGAGGGAGGATTTCCTAATTGTTACTATTTTCCAGGAGCAAGGGGCTCAGGTAAAATTCAACATTGTCAATGGGAATACACGACATATCATCTGTCTTTGGGGATTACGAAATACCACCCAGTTCAGTGATGTAAGCTGCTTGCTGAATGATAGGCTGGAACAAGTTAGGATAAATGGTAGTTGGGTAGAAAATATTAGCCTGTAGCAATACAGGTTAACACCTGTGTGAGAAATTTCATGCTTGGTCTTCTTACAACAAAAAACTGAGAGAACCAAGTAATGTAGTGTCAATGGTAAATTTTTCTTGTTTTCATGGAAAACAGAGAAGGTTAAAGTATTCCTCCACCTTCTGTGTTCCAAGAAAGTGCTTACTATGAAGAACCACCCTTCTCCTTATGCCTTAGATAAGACTCATTGATGCCCCCTTGTTTATCTATGACAAGACCAGACACAGACACTTCCAATTCCTGTTTTTTGCCCCTTAATTGGTTAGCTATTTTGTTCCTAGTGATCAATGGGAGCAAAATGCTTGTTAACCAAAGTTTGGTTAAGATTCTCTCCCTTCCCCAGGCCCCTGAACTTTGCCTATCCTCAGGCTGAGGACAGAAACCCTGCTTCAAGCCTAAAACAGCTTGAAGACCAAAAAACCAGACTCCCAGTTCCAGAAGAAACCACCATTTTCCCGAGTGCTTCTTTCTGAATAATACCCATCTGTTCACTGGTGAGGGACAGAGTGCAGACTGGCGAAGTTTGCACCCTTTGCAGCGGGGCGGAGCCTCGCCTCTCCAATTCCTGTGCGGTAACCTGGGATTCAATCGGTGAGGCGGAAACCTGCTAGTAGGACTCTCTCTCGCTTTGCTGTGGGTTCCTGTTTACCTTTTTATCCCCCCCTTTTGCCTGATAAATTCCATTCCCCCTCACCTGTCAACGTCTGTGTGCCTACCTTTCCCTGGCTGTGTGACAAGAACCCAGTTTTATCTACAACATTTTTGGCGTCCGGACACGGGGCTTGAAGAAGGGTGAGTACCATGCAAACACTTTTTTTTTTTTTTAACTTTGGCTTCTAAGTCTTTTTCTCCTGGGACCTTTTCTGAGGGTAGAGGAAACTCCATCCCACCCCACCCCAACAGCAGGCACGCGCAGGATGGATTGGGGAATTGGGGGTCCCCCGCTCCCCTCCCAGCTAGGGCTGGAATGCATGGCCCCAGGGTGCCCAGCAGCAGGCTGGCCAGTGCTCCCTGCCACAGGTCCACGGGGCCTTCCCCTCCCCGGGGCAAAAGGAAATCCATTTGCATAAGAATAAGAAAGTCTTACCTAGGCATCTTTTCTTGTCTCTACCCTGTCAGGAGTTGGCTTTTTATTTTCCTTGCGGAAGACGTTTTGCTGGGCCGGGAATGATGGGGATCACTGTTTACATTTTCTGTAGAGTTTCAATTTTAAGAAAGGATTTGTGAGGTTGGTCTTAAGCTGTAGCCAATCTGGTGTGCTTTGCCTGACTTTCTGAATAGTCCCTAGCAAACTTTGCTGCAGGCCTCCATCTTGCTTTTAACTCCTTGGAATCAAAACCTGCAATCACCTGGCAATGTTTTGTAGCCTCTGCCATTTTACAATGGCGACCTGGGGTTCAACCCCAGCTTAGGGAATGAGTCTTTTCTAGTTTGTTATCCGTGCGACTTTTGCTGTCTGTTAATTCTCTTTCCCTCCACGAACTGCCTTGGATGTTCCTTTCTCTGAGCCTTTAATAAACTTTGAAATCCATAAATATTGGCCACTTGGTGCAGCTAGAGTCAGATAGTAAGGAAGTTAAAAGGATTTCTTAAGGACTGCTCAGCTTAATTAAAAATGGATATCCAAATGATAGGTATATTTAAAAGGACTTTACGTTTTTCTTTTCTTGGACCTTGTTTTGCTGGAAAAAGTTTGTTTTTCAGTTGACTAAATTATTTTTCTTCATTTTGACTTGCCACTTTTAATTCACACATGCGGGGAGAGACCTCTGTTTTCCTCATGGAACCCCAGGAATTAAAAGTGGATTGATCCCTCTCAAAATCTGCTTTTGCCCCACCTGTGCCTGTTTATTAGGCCTTAGGAACTGCATATTTTCCTAATCCTGTCTCTTAAAGGGCTCCACACTGAGGCCAATAATCCAATTAGGAGATTGGCAGCTGAAAGGTCTTATGGAGACTGGGTTTTCTTCTGCCTGTCTGTGTAGTTATATATGTGTTGTGAGTGTGATGTCTATAAAAAGAGCTCTAATTAATTCACCTAAAGGAAGATAAGTGCATGGATTGGATATTTTTAAAGGGAAGATAAAACCTGTGGTACCTGTAATTTCACATGACTTTAATCTTTGAGAAATAAATACAACCTTAAAGAGTGGTAGGAAGCAGATGGTGTCAAAATATAACCAGGTGGACTAAATTATGGAGGTCAGGTATTAGGTTTGCTAAATGTCTTAAGGTTATAAATCACATTTTGGGTTTGAGAATTGTTTGACTTGCCCGCTTCACAACTGGAAAGGCCTGGGGACATTTAGAACTAACTGTGTGGTTAATTAAGGCATCAAACCCTGGCCGCATCTAGCACATAATCAAAATAAATTACCAGGTTTTACCCTAAAGTTAAAATTGCTAGTAGTTACCATTATAGCATGTAATTGAAACTACTGGGAATAAATTTACATGTGAGAGGTGTAGGAACAATAAAATGTGTTTTTAATAAAAGATTACAAGAAAGCATGGAAATGTAAATTCTTACTTAGGGTTAAAGAATTGTTTTGAATTAGATAAAATAAAGCTAAAAGTTCAAACAAGGGGTGAAAGTGTTGTAAAAATTAATCTTGCAAAAATTCAGTGTGTGAACCTATTGACTAAAAAGTTATATGGTTTTTCTGTAAATTAAACATTGAAATAAAAGCACAAGGTACTCTATGGCATGAATCTTTAGCAAAATTTGTAAAGGATTATAAAAGGTTTTTGCTTTTTTAAAATTTCTGAGTCATTTTGGCAAAATAAATCATTGATGGTAATCTGGAATTCTGTTTTATAACATCAAGTGTTTTAAACCTCTAACATATTCAGATTTTTCAAAATCAAACTTCAGCTTCAAAATGTTCTTTCCTGACACCTGGCCTTTTGAGGCTTCATAGGGTCCATAGAGTATCCAAAAGAGAGGTAAACAGCATTATTTGACATGTTTAGGTACATGTGATTGCTTAAATGGTGTTCAGTCTTCTTTAGGCTACATTTTGGTGAATACTAATATATGTTCCAAAATTGTATGGCATTTCTAAAATTCTAGTGTCTAAGTATATGCTATCAATCATAACTAAGGTTGGTATGTTAGGTTATTGTAAACAATGAAGATAACAAAACTTCTTTGTCAATTGTGTTTCTAACTGTAAGTACCCTGTTTTGTTATTCACAGACAATTGTTGTCTTGTTTTAATTCTTTTAAAAGATGATTTTTGTAAGCCATAGGACTCTGACAGGTGCTCTCAAATACAAGTTTCTGATAAGTTTGGAGAATGTGGCATTGGAGTAAAGGAAAAACATACAGGATTCATAAATGCCTAAAAAGTTCATGAATATTAAGCAAAACCAGAGTTAACTAAATGGACTGAACTCATAAAACTGAACCAATCTTTTTGACTTTTGCTTGGAACATTGCTGATCCTTGTTTGATTTTTCAGAGTCAATGAAGCTTATTTTGAACTATTCACCGCCTTTAATAATTGAGTAAGGTATACACCTGTGAACAAAATTTGAAGCATGTTTGTTTCTCTCTGCCTGGTTCCTCTAGAATTTTGGAACTATCTGTGAATATTCTTATGGCAATATAGTTATTTGCATCTGTGCAATAAGAATTAATTTTCCTTTGCAAACTGGTTGTTTTACCAAGGCTTTGACTGGAAGGATATGTTTTTCTTTAAGGAGTCAAGCTCAGCTTGCAGAGCTCATAACACCCTGTGGGGAGACTGACCTCATACCCTTGCCAACACTGTCCCTATACAGGGTTTTGGACCTGTGATCAGTAAAGAATGTCACTTTGTAACAGGCCCAGGAGCTCCAAGTTTATCTTGGGACCTTAAGAGGAAAAGATCACCCAACTTACAGGTATTTGAGGATACAAACCAATGGTTGGGCTCAGCTTTAAAAGATCATATCTGAGATTCCTTGTGGAATAGAGTCCCACCAAAGCCAGCCTAAAAGGCCTATGTAGAAATAGTTATCCTTGCTGTACTTTATGCAAATAATCAGGCCGAGTATAAGAGTCTGTTCTGCAAACAGTTCAGTCCTATCATGATTGTTCTTTGGTTGTTTTAACCAAAAATGAGAACTGGAGAGAAAGTATGCTTCAAAATTTATCATACATTTGTCATTCAATTCTAAGCTCCTTCATTGTTTTTAAGCTTTTGCCTACATTTTAGACTAACCCTGCTTGTTCCTGTGACCCAAACAGCAATCTCCAGCTACAGTTCAGAAAGAACAAAAAGTTTGGGTAATGTAAAAATCTGAATCAGCATTCTAGTTCTGAGCAATTATCCTGCAAATCCTCTCAGGTAATGGGAATAAATAGGATGTCCATCATCAAGAGATTTCCTGTTTGGGAAAGTAAGACCAAGGAAGCTAACCAAAGCCAAGCATCATGCACCCAAATCCTAGCAAGCATAACTATAGCTACCAGCTATCTGGGCATGTCATAAGATATCTTTTTCTCTCCCTTGGTGGAAGAGGACTCAATTCCACAGCTTCACCTTAGCATTGGGATTATGATAAGGGGTCCAAGCACCTCCCCTATAAGACATATTTTTGTCCCAAACTTAATTCTAAGCTTCAAGTCAAAGCCCTAGGAAAGAAAACTGGATCTGAGGGATCCAAAGGCAAATGATAACAGAAGTTAAAAGGCACAGCACAGGTGAGCATGACTGATTTCTATTGATTAAGCCAAGCTTCCCATTTCATGGAAAAAGTCACGCTAGTGTGCATGGCATAAATGAGGTCTAGGGAATTCAAAGACTACTGACAGCAGGGGAGATAGGGCATATATGGGAAAGAGTGGATACTTCTACCCCCAGATGCCCCTGTTAACATGGGTGGCACCCTGTCATGGTCACCAGAACTCAGGGATACAAGGACAGAAGAAAGAAAGAAAATGCTTTGCTTTCTCTCCTTCATGTACTGCAGGTATTTTCTAGGAAGGTAAGGGAACCAAGGATGCCTCACTTCCCTCTTTCTAGATGAGTAGCCATTCATCATCAGTCTGTACCCCTTTCAAGTGCATCCTGAACCCCCAGGACACTTGGAAAAAAAATTTTTTTTTCCTTTTTCCTCCTCTGTCCTCTCTTCACTGATAGGTAATTGGGTCCCTGTACTATAAGACACTCCTGTCAGATGCATCCTCCAAACTGGGAAAAGGTAATTTTTCAAATCTTAAACTCTTTGGCTTAGGATTGGGCTCAACAGAAAGGAACCAAGAAGCCTGACTTGCCAGCAAAAGGGTAAAAGGTTGGGCTTTTGCCCTCCCTCTTTCAGTGCAAATCAGTAAAATGGCTCAGGATTTTTGACCTTTCCTTACTATCCCTTGTTTCACTTTGATGCATATTTTCTAATAACCTGGTTTGTCTCTTCTTGCCTTCAGGCCATCAAACTCCAGTCATGCAACTGGAGCCTTGGATTATGGCCCCTTTTGCCAGGAACCCTTAGATAGGCCTCTGAGGGGGATTAGACTGCCATTTTCCCAGAACAGCATCCAGTCAGTAGGAAGCACTTAAGATCAGTCTTCGTTCTATTCTTATCCTTGTTCTAATGGCAATTAGATGTACTTCTTTAGAGAGGAGAATGATAGAGACAGGAGGCAGCCGAGGGCCCTACCTGGGAAAACCCTGTCTTCGAGCCCAAAACAGTCTGAAGGATGAAAATCCAGACTGCCAGTCCCAGATGAAGCCTGCTCTTGTTCCGACTGATTATTTCTGAATAATGCCCACCTGTGCACTGGGAGGATGGGATGGGGCCTTGGGAAGTTTGCTCCTTTTGCAGTGGGGAGAAAATTGGCCTTTCCTATTCCCATGTGATCTATGAGGCAGTAAACCTGCTAGCAGGACTCTTGCTTGCTTTGCCGAGGGTTCCTGTTTACCTTTTTTCCCTTTTTTTTTTTTTCCAATAAATTCCATTCACCTTCACCCTTCAAAGTGTCTGCGTGCCTAACTGTTCCTGGTAGTGTGATTAGAACCCCCCCCCTTTTTTTTTCTACCAACAGATAACCATTCCTGAGAATAGGCTGCTCTCAGAATAACATCCTCTTATCTACTATCCCATTATGCCACCCTGCACTTTCATTCCACTTCCCCCTACCAGCTTCTATATACTCCTTTTTACTTTGTATAAAAGAAAACTCTTTTTTGCCTAATTCTTGAAATTTGTAGATTATTGGTCACAGATTCAACCTCTTGCAACAGTACCTCTCTCCCTTCTCAATAATCCTTCTGAATAAAATCTCTTTACTAAGTCCAGATTTGTTTTTCTATTTGCCAGTGGCTGGAGAGAGAGGCAGGGGACAAATCACAGAAAACCTTGGATTCTATCCCAAGGCAGTGGCAAACCACTGAAGGTTTTCTAAAACAGAATGACAAGATCAGATTTGCTTTATGAAAAATCAGGCCTAAGGGAGAAGAGATTTCTGCCTTGGCCTTTGTGATGTTGATGGGGCTCCTCACAGGAGAGAGAGAGAGAGATTGGGGAGTGGGGAGATGATGTTACTTTTATTTTGAACACGCTGAATTTGAGGTGACAGGGAGGCATTCAGCTGGGGCTATATATGTGATTTTGAGGCTTGGGGGGAAAGACATGTATTGGAAAATAACAGCATAAACATGATATTGAAAGTCCTGGAGTGAATGTGCTCTTCAGTTTCAAACGGTGACATGCTGGTTTTCTTCTCTTTTAGTCCCAGCCTTCCCTGTATCATTTCACTCCAATTTTAACCTTCTCTATTTTTGTTCGTCTTTGTTTGTTCTTACCTCTTTAAAATTCATGAAGACTGATGTGTAAGCTATGAAACCAAGCTTTGCATCAATGAAAATCTAGATGAATATTTGTTATTCCTCTCAGGCCACATAGCTTCATTTAACACATTTAAGTAGCTGCTAATTGCACTCTCCATAATGAAATCGAGCAAGTATAAAATTTTTTTCTGAACTTATTTACCATACAGTAGTATTTAAAATAGAGACTGGCAATATCTTTAGTTCTAAATGTACAGGATGGGTAGAGAAACTAAAAATTCCTAAGGGCTTTACTAGATGCTACATTGGAAGGTCTCGTGGCATTGAAAGACAAGGAAAAATGAAGAAAAATATAAGAATTTAGGAGAAAAGATAAAGGAAAAAGAAAAGAGGAGGAAAAAGTAGAAATCATTAAAGCACCCATCATGGGGAGTTTCAAAACACAGGGTGGTTGGGAATACCAATATTCACATTGAGGACGTCCCAGTGCCTTTACAGTATGTTTCATTTTAAAACAATTTAGTAAATGTTGGAAAGCGACTTTGCTATGATAGACCACCTTGAGAATGGTGTCATTACCTGTTCTAGAGCTTCTTTCTAGAAATAGAAGAGGGTCTAAAATAAGGTCAAGTTTACTTTTATGAACTGAGTTATGGAGCTCCAACCAGGTTGCTGAAATATAGCCCTTCTCAAAAACTTCCCGTTATTATTTTAGGTTCCATGATTGCCTATGAATGAACCCATCAGCTCTAATCCTTCCTGTTCTCTCACATCCACTATTAAAATACTGTGCCCATCAACCCACTTGATATAGCTCCACTGCAGCAAGTACACATCACAAGCAAGCCTATGTACATACCACAGTAGCTAATTCCGGAGCCTCCCAACACTTGCCATAAGCCAAAGCCAACTGCAGGGGCTGTGGGGGCTGTGAGCACGTTCTCCTTCTCCTCTCTGCCAGTTTTCAGCATAAATTACTCCTTTTGTGTCAGAATGTTACATTGTCTCTTTTAAACAGGTCTGTCTTTTTCCAGCCCTCTCTTCTCTAACCATCCAATTATTCATTCAGTCTGTTCCGTGCCCAGCACTAGGCTAGTTGCTAGGGTTACAACAGTGAAAAAAATCACAGTCCTTGATTTTGGAGAGTTTATAGTTTAGCGATGAAGATAATTCAAATAATGCTAAGTAGTTTGTAGACATTTTTTTCTTACCAGTACTCTGCTGGGTAAGGACTACTATTATCTTTATTTAACAGTACTAGACACATTACTTTCCTAGGTTCATATTGCTAGCTGGAACAGAATCAAAATTTTAAACTCTGGTCTGCCTGACTGTTCAGTCCATGCCCTTAGCTTCTAGTAGCCTCACACAAAACTAGTCCACAAGGCTAGACAGTATATGGAGGTCATACCTACCAACCTCCTCATACACCTCACCCTTCCACTGACCCCTTTCCACCAATTCAACGTTCTTCTCTGATGCCTGCTCCCCACCTCTTACTAGTATTAGTTTATGTATAAAAATAGGTATCAAAATAAGGTAGAGGAATTAGGCAGAGAGGAGGCATTCTGTGTACTAACAGCATCTAAGAAAAACTCAGTAGGCCAAAAATTCTATTGTACCTGTCAGAAAAAGGAACTTACCAAGGATAATCACATCACGAAATACCTTTGAGGTTGGTGCCTGCAAAGTTGCTATATCTTTTAACAAAATAATGATAATCAACTTGGCCCAAAGAGCACTCCTCTTGCCTGAAGGAAATCTCTTTGGTTATAAACAAGTTGTAAAATGAAAGGATTAGAACACTAAGGCAGCAGAATTAGGGACTTTATCTGAGTATGGGATGTTCCTGGCAACAGGGATTCTCAGCAAGTCACCACACAAGTACTTGCTGGCAGGTGAGCCGTCTCCACATTCAAAGGAACCACTGGGCTCCACTCCCTCTGTTGTGGCTTTTGAATTGTTTCTCTGATTGTGAGGATTGATATGTGCTGAGCAACCCCTGCTTTTTCACTTGGGCTCCCCAGGGCTAAGCAGTACACTTCGGAGAGTTGGACAACCAGGCAAAGCACTCTGGCTGTCTCTCTGTAACAAACACTGGAGAAATGACCACTACCCTACTGAGTGAATTCTAAACCTGTTTTCCCCAAATAAGAAAATTATAACCAGTACTGCATTTTAAATTATAATTTACTTCCTAGCATGTAGACTTAATATTTTTTAAAAAGCCTTAAATATTCTAATGCCCTTACATTATTGTTTCCTCCAGAAAATACCAATTTGTTTGGAGCCAGGGTCAAAGGCTCCTTCTTTTCTTTTTATTCTACAAATTTTACTTTGTATAAACAGACTGCTCATACGGTGTTAATGAAAGATCTGGCTGCACAGCAGCAAACGAGTGAGGTAAAGCAAGAAAAACCTGCCAATCAACTGATTGTTTAGACTCTACTTGACAATAAAGAATTAATTGATACTTCACAGAATTGACTGAGATGCACACCTGCTGAATTGTCACATTGTCATAGTCAGTACCATCCCAAACCGTAACTATTAGCCATGTGATTATTTTAAATTTCAAGTTAAATAATTTCAAAAATTCAGCCCCTCAGTCACACTAGCCCAATTTCAAGTGTCAATAACTACATGTAGCTATTGGCTACTGTACATTGGAAAGTGCAGATATAGAACATTTCCATCATCACGGAGAGATCTATTGAATAAGCACTAGTTTGGATAATGAAGTTATATCACTATATTGAGATAATTCTATTTAGTACACATTTACCAAGCATCTACTCGGGGCAAATGATGACCCCTACTCTCAATGAGCTAACATTTTCCTGAGACAGATACGTGTATAACCACAAACTATAACACAGGGCAAAAGTGATGTGTTCCAATTATGAGACCAAGGAGAGAGTAATTCTGACTCAGGGGATTTGGGAAAGGCTTATTGTTGCAGGTGGCATACAAGCTGGTTTCTCAAGAAGGGTAATGTGAAAATAGAAATTGACAGGGAGGGAGAGAGAAGGGGAGAGGAATAGAAGAAGCATCTCAGTAGAATGTGAACAAAAGGTAGTGAGGTGGCAAGTTGTGGACCTATATGTGACACCATGAGGGTAGTATTTTGGGGTTTATATTTTCTTTTAGGAGGTTTAGAAACAAGATCCCATTCTTTTGCCCAGGCTGGACTGAGTGTAGTGTAAGGATCCCAGCTTATTGAGCCACAGCCTCTCAAGTGGCTGAGACTATGGGTACAAACCCCCATGCCTGGCTAATTTTTTATCTATTTTTTTAAGAAATGGGTCCTTGCTAGGTTTCTCAGGCTAGTGTCTATCTGCTGGCCTGAAGTGATCCTACTGCCTCAGCCTCTCAAAGTGCTGGGATTACAGGTATGAGCCACCACACCTAGCATTTTTTTTTAAGTGTATATTTAAGGTGTACAACATCATGATTTGAAATACAACTCCATAGTGAAATAATTACTACAGTCAAATTAACATTTTCATCATCTTTTTTGTGTATGTGGTAAGAGCACCTAAAACCTCTGGTGTTCTCAGGAAATTTTCAGTCTATAATACAATATTATTAGCCATAGTCCTTCTGCTGTACATGAGATCTCTAAATTTATTCATCCTATGTAAATGCAACTTTGTATCCTTTGGCCTATGTCTACCTGTTTCTTTCCCCTCCCTGCTCTGATAAACGCCATTCTGTGTATTTGACTTTTATTAGATTCCACACATAAGAGAGATCACGCAGTATTTTTTTTTCTGTGTCTGGCTTATTTCACTTAGCATAATGTGTATTTGTATTTGTTTCTGGCATGTGCTTATAGAGCTCACATTTCAAAGTCTAAATTTTTAATTCCTTTATAAGATTTTTCAGTTCAGGTTATTTTAATATTCATGATGAAAATGTCTTTATGCTTTTCCTTGTGATTTAAAGATTATTTAAAGATAAGTTTGCAATTCAACTATTCTGCCAAGCTAATATTTTTCTTTACATATGTAAACCAGAGATTCAGTTTATTAATTTATAATAAGACACGTAGCTATCAACTGTCCGAGTGCTTGTGTCCACTGAGCAGTACCCTTTCTCCCTATAGGAAAATTTATAAGGGAAGCCAAATTAGAAATACAGGATCACTTCAGACAGCCTGAAATCTAAGCAAGAGGAATTAGAGGATATTCCTAATAACTAGTGTCACCTAGACATCACAGCCTGATGCATCTATCTGAATTTACCTGGATGATTGTTCCTTAAGTACAATGTATACCATGCCATTTCTTCACTCAGAATCTGCAACAGTTTCTTGCCTAAGTTAGTAAGTCCAAACTCTTCTACCTGACGTTTAAGATTCTCCTTAATCAAATGACATTTACATAGTTGAATTTATCTAACATTAAGGTACATAACATGAAACAATTTGATGCAGCCATTTTGATGTTAAGATCTTTTGAAAATATTGCTTGGGCAAGATCATTTTAACACTTAATATCTCATTTGACAGATTCTAAAACACAAACCATTATCTGTCAGCTTTTTTTTTTTGAATAACCAAATATGACATGTAACATATATGATCCCCAACCTATTTCCACTTTCCTCCCATATCCACCCAAGCACATTCCACTCTATTTCCTTTATGCCTTACTCAGTAGGCATCTAATAAGTATTTGTTAAGGAAATAATAAGAGAACGTAAGCTAGCCTCTACCTTGTTCTGTATATTTGCTATAGCTTTCTCATCATTTCATAGTGAAGTCACTTTTCATTAGCTCGGATCTTATTATAAGTAGTTTGTTAAAATATTTTTCTCTACTGCCCTGTTTAGATGTCTTGTGATCATTCTTAATCCTTATTTATGCAGCCTAGTAAATAATTTACCTAACAGTCTGATTTCTAGCAGAATGGTTTTTTGTTGTTTATTGGGATTTTTTGTTTTTGTTTTTGTCAACTACTCAACCACTGGCGGTATTCAAGGTTTTTTCTATTAGTATTAATGTTTAAAACATGGCAATGTTTGTATTGTTCCCAGCATAAATTAAGACCCGTGACATTTACTAAAATGTTATCACCACAGTGGTATTTCACTCAAAAGCAACTGTCTTCTTTTTATTCATTCTGATGAGGTTTTATTGCGAATTGGAGTGAGTGGTCTTCATTAAGATAATCAGTGACTTGCTACTTGCTAATTCCATTGCGATCTTTGCAGTGTGTGTGCTTCTTTGTTTTCATATAGTATTTGAAACTCTCTTGTATCTTTCTTCCCCTGTGTTTCATGTCATCAAGTTCTACTCATTTTCCTCCATCCTCTATGGTTTTTCTCTTTGTCATCTTTACTGCCTTCTGTTTTTCAACCCACTCTTACAGCAATCCCGTGGTTTTGCTCCTTTATGTCTCAAAGATGCCTCAAACTCCTCTTGCTGAAAATTAAATTCATAATCTCCATCCTGCTTTCATAAACATAATCTTCATACAATAGTCTTCAACTCAGAAAATGTTATCACTGTTTACCTAGCTTTACCAGCCAGAAAATTGGAAGTCATTCTTGATTTGTTTCTCTTCTTCACTTTTACATGCACTCCACCATCAAATACTTCTAATTATACTCCCTAAGTGTCCATTTATCTCTGTTTTCACCATTACCATCCAAATTGAGTCCACCATAATTTCTCCCCATAATCACTTCCTAACTGATCTCCCTGTACCTACTCCTGCCCGTTACAATCCATTTTTATACAATCGTCAAATGGTTATTTTTCAAGTAAAATTAGATCACCTCACTTATCCATTTAAGACTCTTTTTCAGTGAACGGTTTCTCACTTGCTGATATAAGCCAAACTTTTAAAAAATAGCTAGAAAAGCTATCTATGATCTGGGCTTTGTCTCACTCTTCTGTTTCTCTTATTTATTTATTTATTTTCAGTTGTATTTACTCTTTTTCTGAACAAAAGGTTTCATCCCAGACCCTATTTCCTTTGCTTTCACTGTGTTTCTTGAATATGAGGATTTATGTCTTACATTACTTGTGTGAAAGTCTTTAACATTATTGCTTTGAATATTCCTCTTCCCATGCCCATTACTTTCCTGCTAGCATTATTATTAAACATACATCGAGTGTTCTCAAACTCTCCTGAACCTTTCCTATTATTTATCTCTGCTTCTTTAAGCAGTTTTATGAATTATTTCTTTAAGTCTGCTGTTTATTACTATTATTTCTGTTAACTTTTGCTCATGGCAGTTTGTTTATTGGTTGGCTTTGTAATTTTTGACTTTGAGTTTGTGTTTCATGGGGGTTTTATTGTGGAAATCCTGGAATAAAGGTGTATTTTTCTGGAGACATTTGGTATTTGTGTTTGCTTCTGACAGGTTCCTTAGAAATGTCACCAGAATAAGATCATTTATTATGTCAATTTATTGACTTTGGTGTTCCCAGAATATGGAAGTAGAACAAAATTCATGTGAAGGAAGATCTGTAGTAATGAATTTTCAGGGAAAAAACATTTTTATAATCTAGAGCCCAGGACAATATAAAAAGACTATCTTTGCTGGTAGCTTTATTTTTTTCTAGTCTGTCTTTATTCTTTGAGTATAGACCATAAAGTATTTTGGCTTTTTAAGAGAGTCTCGATTTTAAATTCCTAATTCTCACAGGCCCAAGCCCTAGCCCCCTGTTCCTATGTGACCATTAAATTTTAAGTCTCATTTGTGGAAAACAGAAAATATGCTCAGATAAGCTAAAATATAAATTAATTCCTTCATTTATTCAACAACTATTTATTAAATGTCTACTATGCCTCACCACTATTAGAGTCACTAGAGATAGAGCAGAAAATAAAGTGCTTGTTATGGAATTTACATTTACTACTCTGCTTTGAAGTTCATATTTGTTTGGGACCATTCAAGAAAAAAATATATCAAAACCTTAAAAATTAGGTGGAAGGATCTATATGACCATTCAGTATAATACTGGGGCACTGTGTAAAGGCCCTATCCAATGATTATTTTATTCTTCAGGGGAAGATACTTTGTTTTGACATGTTATTTACTATTAGTTAAGGCCCAGAACTTACAAAGTTACATATTAACTTCCTAGTATTTATATAAAGGATGTGCAAATTATTTCTATTTCATAGAAAAGATAACTCCAAAGATTATGGTTTTATTGGTTTATAGGGCATTAACTACTTCTGTGTTTAATCTGAAAAATTTATTTTAGTATACATTTCCTGGTGGACTATAAAACCCTTATTCCTCTAATTCTTTGGCCAAGCTCTACCATTCTGCTCATTCTCTTATTAATGAATTAAATAAATCTTTAACACATCCTTACTTCACATTTATATGAGAATCATGTTTATACTTTTAAAAAAATTATAGATTGATAGGCTCCCAAGAATTTCCTTTACTGCAAGTCCTGATATGATTATAAAAGGATGTTTGCTATATTTTATTCAGAATTACTAGATATAGGAAGAGGTTTTCTCTTTATCAAATTCATCATATTTCAGAAAAAATAAACATGTTCTTCTCTGTGCTATAAGCACACTGGCCTGCTTTTAGTTCTGCTAAGTTGTACATTGCTTCTGCCTTCTGGAACTTTGCAGAAGCTTTTTTTCTGCCTGGAATTCTCCCTCTAATGGCTGTTTGCTTTCACTTGCTTAACGTCTACTCATCGTCCAAATCTCAAAATGTATTTCCTCAGGAATCTTTCCTTGACCCCTGAAAATTATTTTTTTAGCAGTGTGTACAGTTCCTTCACAGGCAATTACCAAATATGTAATTCACTTATTAGGTACTTTGTTGTTTGACAGTTATGTCCTTACAAGATTGTAATAAAACTTCCCATTAATAAAAAAGAAATTGTTTATTATAATATTGTTCTTAATCCCTATCGCAATCCTTAGAACATAATACCTCTTTCTTAGAAATGCGTTTAATGAATTCACAAATATTTATTATCTTCTTTCTCCCCAGGTAACCCAGTTATGTTCATGACTTCAACTAATATGTATGTTGATAATTCTCACATCTACATATGTAGGCTTTGCCTCACTCCTGAGTTCCAGACCCATATTTCCAGTTATCTTTCAAAGACCAGTAGTTGACGATAGTATACATACTTTAAATACAACTATTTCAAAATTTAACTTGCTATCTCTTTCTACAGATCTGTATCTACTTTTTTATTTCTTGTAGCCTCACCATCTACACAGTTCTAAACACTGGAAGCCCAGAATCAATTTTCTTTCACTAACCATATACAGTTAGTCAGTAAATCTTGTCAATTCTCTCTCTGAGAAGTCTTGATCACATTTAGCCCTTCGACATCCCAGTGCTATACTCTCTTATTTTTGTTTTTCGTTTTCTCTTACTTATTTTAATAGTTCTTGTCTTTCTATTATCTACACAGTAACCAGTTATTTTTCTTAAAATAGAGATTAAATAATGCAACTATGCAACTCAAAAATCTTCATTTAAAAAAATAAACTTTAGTGCTCTCATTGCCTTTTGAATAAACCTTGAACTTCTTAGCACAATGCAAAAAAACTTCACAATCTGACTAGGTCCATTTTTCTATTTTCATCTCATTAGTGAACTCAGTACTCTAGGAATAAGTATTTGCTTATTCTTGAACATATAATATATTTTTATACTTCCATGCTTTTGTTCATATACCTTGTACCTAAAATGCTTTGCCTGTTTTCTTCATTTGGCAAAATCACACATATCTTTGAAGGCCTACTTTAAAGTCAGAGTTCTTACATTAAAACTTTCCTATTGCTTGACTTTCCAGCTCTCTCAATCACTACCAGGAGAAATTAGTTCCTCTGTCTTCTCCGCTTTTTTACAGCACTTTTTCTATTGTATTTTATGCATACCCTTACAGAAAATGTAATCCAGATTGTGGTTGGTGCATAGCCAGAAACAGCTAGGGGTTCAGATATGTTTGGACATGTTCTGATGAACTGATAAGAAAGGCTCAACTGAAGTCTATTTGCTGAGGAATCATCTGAAAAATAAGTCCAGCTGTGTCCACTGCTGCAGTTCCAAAATATCTGGGCATAACAAGCAAACCTAAGGTTAGACCAAACAGAAGTCTCTTAAGATAAAAGAATGAGAGGCCAGGCGTGGTGGCTCATGCCCGTAAGCCCGACACTTTGGGAGGCTGAGGCAGGCAGATCACCTGAGGTCGGGAGTTTGAGACCAGCCTGACCAACATAGAGAAATCTCATCTCTACTAAAAATACAAAGTTAGCCAGGCATGATGGCACATGCCTGTAATTCTAGCTACTCAGGAGGCTCAGGCAGGAGAATCACTTCAACCTGGGAGATGGAGGTTGCAGTGAGCCAAGATGGCACCATTGCACTCCAGCCTGGGCAATAAGAGCAAACTGTCTCAAAAAAAGAGAAACTTCACAAGATAATTTATCTTTAATAAAGAAATCAAAGCCACGTGCTGTGGCATGCACCTAGAGTCTCAGCTACTCAGAAGGCTGAAGAAGGGGTATCTCTTGAGCCCTATGAGTTCAAGGTTTTTAGTGTGTTATGATCGTGCTTATGAAGAGTGTAACTGTTCAATGGGTTCACCTTGTCTGCTGCCTCAACAGAGCTAATTTATCAAGACAAGGGAAATGCAATAGAGAAACCGTAATTCACATACAGCCCACTGTGCAGGAGACCGGAGTTTTATTATTATTGAAGTAAGTCTCCCTGTGCATTCACGGATCAGAGTTTTTAAGGATAATTTGGTGGATAGGGACCCAGTGAGTCAGAAGTTCTGACTGGTCAGGTGGGAGATGCGATCATAGGAAGTTGAAGATGTCTTCTTGTACTGAGTCATTCCTTTGTGGGGGCCACAAGACCAGATGAGCCACTTTATCCATCTGAGTGGTGCCAGCTGACCCACTGAGTGTAGGGTCTGCAAAATATCTTAAGCACTGGGGTTCCAAGATGGCCAGAGAGAGGCAGCTCCCAGAGATAGAGACACAGAAGCTGAGTGGTCTCTGCAGTTCCAAACGAGGTACCAGGTTCATTTGGTGGGTCTCATTGGACAGTGGGTATAACCCAAAGAGGACAAGTTGAGGCAGGGTGGGATACTGCCCCACCCCAGAGGTGTGTGCAGCTGACCGGAGGATCAGGGGCTCTTCGCCTCCGGGACTACAGTTCGGATACTGTGCTTCACCCAAATCCTCTACAACCCACAGAACAGGACCTTCGCCAGGCTGAAAAGCACCTGTGAGCTGCCTGAACAGGGCTGAGCACCAACTCTAGACAGTGCCGGGGGTTGTCGGCACAGATCTAGGTGGAAGTACTGGCTGACGCCGAGAAAGCCTCCAGAATGGAGCTACACGCCCCCCAGAAAGAAGCAGAACTGAAAGCAGGGAATCAGGCCATATGGCTGGGAGGGTCCCTCCCCCACAAAGCCCAGCAGGCTGAAGCCCTCTCAGTTGAGAGCTTTACAGCCAGCACATCAGTTAGAGTACAACCAGGAACGATCGAGCTTGGCAGGAGGAAGGGCAGCTGCTATTGCAGAGGCAGGCCTAATCTTCCTGAACAAAAGATGCAGGAAATACACCCAGCAGTTCCACTGAATCTGTGGCAGCCCAGCAGTGCCTTTGCAGGCAGACAAAGGAAAGGCCACCTCCCTAAGCAGCTACCTGAGATCAAAGCTAGATAAATCCAAGAAGATGGGAAGAAACCAGCACAAAAAGGATGAAACTATCAAAGACCAGAACGCCTCTCTCTGATCAAGGGATCACATTCCTTACCAGCAAGGGAACAAAACAGCATGGAGAATAAATTTGATGAACTGACAGAAGCAGGCTTCAGAAGGTAGGTAATAACAAACTTCTCTGAATTAAGGAACATGTTCTAACCCAATGCAAAGAAACTAAAAGCATTGAAAAAAAGGTTAGACAAAATGCTAACTAGAATAACCAGCTTAGAGAAGAACATAAACAACTTGATGGAGCTGAAAAACACAGCACATGAACTTCGCGAAGGATACAAAAGTTTCAATAGCCAAATTGATCAAGCAGAAGAAAGGATATCATAGATTGAAGATCAACTCCATGAAATAAAATGAGAAGGCAAGAAAAGAGAAAAAAGAGTGAAAAGAAATCAACAAAGCTTCCAAGAAATATGGGATTATGTGGAAAGACCTAATCTATACTTGATCAGTGTACTGGAAGATGATGGGAAGAATGAATCCAAGCTAGAAAACACTCTTCAGGATATTATCCAGGAGAACTTCCCCAACCTAGCTAGGCAGGCCAACATTCAAATACAGGAAATACAGAGAACAGGACAAAGATAATCCTCTAGAAGAGCAACCCCAAGACACATAATTGTCAGATTCACCAGGGTTGAAATTAAGGAAAAAATGCTAAGGACAGCCAGAGAGAAAGATTGGGTCACCCACAAAGACTCACAGCAGATCTCTCAGCAGAAACCCTGTAAGCCAGAAGAGAGTGGGGGCCAGTATTCAGCATCCTTAAAGAAAAGAAGTTTCAACCCAGAATTTCATATCCAGCCAAACTAAGCTTCATAAGTGAAGGAGAAATAAAATCCTTTATGGACAAGCAATTGCTGATAGATGTTATCACCACCAGACTGTCTCACTAGAGCTCCTGAAAGAAGCACTAAACACAGAAAGGGACAGCCAATACCAGCCACTGCAAAAAAAAAAAAAGAACCAAATGGTAAAGACCAATGACACAATGAAGAAACTGTGCCAGCCAAAGGGCAAAACAACCAACCAGTAACAAAATGGCAGAATCAAATTCACACATAACAGTATTAACGTTAAACGTAAACAGACTAAATGCCCCAATCAACAGACACAGACTGGCAAACTGGATAAAAAGTCAAGAATCATTGGTGTGCTGTATTCAGGAGACCCATCTCACATGCAGAGACACACATAGACTCAAAATAAAGGGATGGAAGAAGACTTACCAAGAAAGTGGAGAGCAAAAAGAAGCAGGGGTTGAAATCCTAGTCTCTGACAAAGTGGACTTTAAACCACAAAGATCAAAAGAGACAAAGAAGGGCATTACATAATGGTAAAAGGATAAATGCAACAAGAAGAGCTAAGTATCCTAAATATATATGCACCCAATACAGGAGCACCCAGATACATAAAGTTCTTAAGGGCCTACAAAGAGACTTATACCCCCGCACAATAATAGCAGGAGACTTTAACACTCCACTGTCAATGTTAGATCAATGAGACAGAAAATCAACAAGGATATCCAGGACTTGGACACAGATCTGGACCAAGCAGACCTAATAGACATCTACAGAACTCTTCACTCCAAATCCACAGAATATACATTCTTCTCAGCACCACATCACACCTACTCTAAAATCGACCACATAATTGGAATGAATCACTCCTCAGCAAATGCAAAAGAACGGAAATCATAACAAACAGTCTATCAGACCACAGTACAATCAAATTAGAACTCAGGATTAAGAAACTAACTCAAAACTGCACAACATCATGGAAACTGAAAAACTGGCTCCTGAATGTCAACTGGATAAATAATGAAATGAAGGCAGAAATAAAGATGTTCTTTGA
>NW_016107525.1:800326-827290 GCF_001604975.1 Cebus imitator
AACTAAAGGAGATAGAGACACAAAAAACCCTTCAAAAAATCAATAAATCCAGGAGCCGGTTTTTTGAAAGGTTCAACAAAAGAGACAGACCACTAGCCAGATCAATAAAAAAGAAAACAGAGAAGAATCAAATAGATGCAATAAAAAACAATAAAGGGGATATCACCACCGATTCCACAGAAATACAAACTTTCATCAGAGATTACTACAAACAACTTTATGCACATAAACCAGTAAACCTGGAAGAAGTGGATAAATTCCTAGACACTTGCACCCTCCTAAGCCTAAACCAGGAAGAAGTTGAAAACCTGAATAGACCAATAACAAGGGCTGAAGTTGAGGCAGCAATTAATAGTCTACCAACCAAAAAAAGTCCAGGTCCAGACGGGTTTACAGCCAAATTCTACCAGACATACAAAGAGGAGATGGTACCACTCCTGAAACTATTCCAAACAATCGAAAAAATAAATATTTAATTATTCTTCATAAAATGGCATAATTTAAGAGCATCTGATGGCATATTGTGTTAATAAATGTAAGAGTTGGTAGATACCTGATGAGCATGCTCAGGGTTCAGTAACTGAGTTTAGAAGATGCTGTGGTGATTTTGACTACTTTACTAATTTTTATTGCTTATGCTCTCAGCTATGTATCATTTAATTTATACTCATGATAAAAACTCCATAAAGCAAGGAGCTTATCTACTTTGTTCCCTTGCCTCATGGAATTTTTAGTTTCAACTCATGCTTCCTTCTTTCAACTGTGTATGTCATGATACATATAAAGTATATCAACCACTGTATAAGCCATGTAATAGGTGCTCAGTATATATTTGTTGAATAAATGAATGAGTCAGTAAAAAGTATAAATATAATTCTATGTATTTGCCTCAATATGATCTCAGCTTCATAGAGAGGTTGCTAAAATTAAAGTTTATATTCTATAGAGACAAAATCAATATTAGTGGCTATTTGGAGTTGGGGATGGGAATGAGGACTAACTACAAATGGACATAAGAAAACGTTTTGGGATGATAAAAGTGCTCCAAAATGGAACTGTGATGAGGTTGCACAATTAGATACATTTATTAAAAATCATTGAGTTTAACAATTACAACAGGTATGTTTTACAGTATACAAATTATATCTTAAAACTTTCTAAGAGTTGTATGTGGCTGCTGAAGGTATCACAAATACTTCAAAAACCAATGTATAAAAAAGAAAATTTAGGGACAAATATATCCACTTTTTCTTACTATTTATTTGGAATAAATATCATATAGAGTAACAGTATATCTTTTAAAGAATAGGGCTTACAAATGGAAAATGTCGACTATTATAATGGGTGGGGAATAATTATAAAAAGCAAACTTTGATTTCTATAAACAAAACACAAAAACTCAATGTGATTTTATGAAAATGTTTTTGTCTTTTTTGATTCTATAATAGTTACATTTCAATTTATATTTTAATATACATTTGTTCCTCAAATTCAATATTACATATTCCATTTAATTTATTTATTGGAAAGTTATACTTTTTCTCATGATTAAAATTAAATAGCATTTCAAGCAGTGAAAATAAAGAACTATATTTTATTAATAAATAAGATGCACAGTAGAATTTATTTTGAATAAACTTTATAATGGAATATTTAGTAATACAACTATTTAAAATTTTTGCTTAAAATTATTTGAACATAATATATCAGTCGGCATTCTCCAGAGAAATAGAACCAGTAGGAGAACACACACACACACACACACACACACACAGACACACACACAGAAAGAGATAGAAACAAACGTTTTACATTTTTTTAAGGAACTGCCTAATAACAACATTGTGGGACTGGCAAGTCTGAAATCCATAAGGCAGGTGGGCAGGCTGGAGACTCAGGCAAGAGTTGATAGGGTAGTCTTCAGGCAAAATATCTTTTTCTCTAGGGAACCTGAGTTTTTGCTCTCAAGACCTACAATAGATTGGATTAGACCAACCCATATTATTGAGGTCATCTCTTTTACTTAACATCAACTGGTTGTAGATATTTACCACATCTACAAAATACCTTCACGGAAACACCTACGTTAGTGTTTCATTAAAAAACTGAGTACTTAGAAAATCTAAAGGGCCCGAATAGCTAAGATAATCCTAAGCAAAAAGAACAAAGCTGGAGGCATCATGCTACCTGACTTCAAACTATACTACATAACTACATTAACCAAAACAGCATGTACTGGTACAAGAACAGACACAGAAACAAATGGAACAGAATAGAGAACACAGGAATAGGACTGCACACCTAGAACCATGTGATCTTTGACAAACCTGACAAAAGCAATGGAGAAAGGATTCCCTATATAATAAATGGTGTTGAGAGAATTGGCTACCATATGCAGAAAACCAAAATTGGACCCCTTCCTTATGCCTTATACAAAAATTAACTCAAGATGGATGAAAAACCTAAATGTAAAATCCAAAATTATAAAATTCCTGGAAGAAAGTCTAGGCAATACCATATTCAGGACAAAGCCATGGACAAAGATTTCATAATGAAAACACGAAAAGCAATTGCAACAAAAGCAAAAAATGACAAATGGGAGCTCATTAAATTAAAGAGCCTCTTCACAGCAAAAGAAACTATCATTAGATTGATCAAACAACATGCAGAACAGGAGAAAAGTTTTTCAATCTATTCGTCTGAGAAAAGTCTAATATCCAGAATCTACAAAGAACTTAAATATACAAGAAAAAAAACAACCCCATTAAAAAGTAGGCAAAAGACATGAAGAAACACTTCTCAAAAGAGACACTAATGCAGCTAACAAACATGAAAAAAAGCTCCATACCTCTGTTCATTAGAGAAATGCAAATGAAAACCACAATGAGATACCATCTCACACAAGTCAGAATGGCAATTATTAAAAAGTCAAAAAACAGCAGATGCTGGTGAGGCTGTGGAGAAAAAGAAATGATTTTACACTGTTGATGGGAGTGTAAATTAATTCAACTATTGTGGAAGACAGTGCGGTGATTCCTCAAAGACCTAGAACCAGAAATACCATTTGACCTACCAATCCCATTACTGGGTATATACCCAAAGGAGTATAAATTATTCTGTTATAAAGATACATGTGCATATATGTTTATTGCAGCATTATTCACAATGGCAAAGATATGGAGTCAACCTAAATGCCCATCAATGATAGACTGGAAAAAGAAAGTGTGGTACATATACATCATGGGATACTATGCAGCCATAAAAAGGAATGAGATCATATCCTTTGCAGGATATGATGGAGTTGGAAGCCATTATCCTCAGAAAACTAAGGCAGGACCAAAACCCCAATACCACATGTTCTCACTTATAAGTGGGAGCTGAATGAGACAATGGGCTAACGTTGAAGATTGTAGTGTATGCTGTCCGGAATAGATAGCTGCCCCTCAGCTCTTGCTAATTGTTACCCTAAAGGATACAGGCCCCATCGTGGCGTGTCTCCTTAATTTTTAATTGCTGAAAATCAGGATTTTTATCTAAGATTTCTTGATTAATTTGTCATTAATTTTAAGAGAATTTTAACACTTCATAGAACAAACAAAACATGCTGCAGGCCATATTTAACTACTGGTGTGCAGTGTCTAGTTTTAGAATCAATGCTATTTTAAGACTGGTCAATTGTAGATACTATTTTCATTTCTGATATTTTCCATTGCCAATTCATTCTTAAAATACGTAACGCTTGGATTTTTAAAGTTATAAGACAAAGGCCTAGAATAAATGCGTCTATTACTGGCCACATATTTGCATTTGGGTCATTGAAAACCTGATATTAAAAGTAGTTTATATTAAAAGCTACTATCTCATTTACCAAATTAAATTTTACCATGTGATTTTTTAATACCAAAAACAAATTACTTAGGTAATACTTGAGTACCAAATTTCACAGTTCTAATTAGCAACTTGATTTAAGATTTTGAAATTTATAGATAATTAAATAAGGTATAATTTTTAAGAAATGACTTCGAGGTTAATATCCTTACTTCCCTCTATACACATATACAAACAAACACACACTCACTCACTGTAGCAGTAGTACTTCATCAAATAATTCTAGTTTTCTCTATTTAAAATAATTTCTTCCCTTTCAGGAATATACACTTTCAAATTCAACTATAGAATAAAATTATATTTTCATAATTTATAGAGAATATAATAAACTTTTTTATAAGGAAGATATGAAAAATTGTTGAACATTTGTAGAGAAAAGATTGTTTAACATTTTTTTTTCTAGCATGGTGGTTGTTAGTTTCCTTTATTTACTCTAACAAGGCATATTCAATTTTCTCTCCTGCTCAAAAGAAAATACACATCATTGTGATTACTTGAAACATAATAGAGTAATTAGATAGAAAAGGTGCACAGAATTTTTATAGAGTTCTCACTTGGTCATGTGAACATGTTCAAGGTTGCTTTGCATTGGCCAAATGCCAACCACTGCAGCAGCATCTGTTACTAACCAGGTTTATCTATTCTTTGAATTCAAAGTGCATAACAGAACACAATTATGTAGAATTTTTGGCAAATTTATTTATTTTTTCTACTGGACAGGAAACAGTACTAAACATGTCAAAATAACAATTTAGGTAAGAAAGATATAATTTAAAACAGAATGAAAAGCTTTGATCTATATTCTTGGCATTTTTGAATTAAGTTAAAAGGATGGAAATGATGAAATTCTGCACAGTTCTCAGTGTGTCATAGCTAGCATGGCATGTTTGAAATGTGATCTTTGTTTCAGCTTGGCCACCCAGAGAAGTAGACATGAAAAGGAGATGTCTTTATATAGTGTACGCTTTTTAACAGATACCTCCAGACAAAGGCTTTTGCACACAAATCCATGAAAGGGTTTGTATTCCAAAGGTTTAGCTTTGCTTTGCATTTGTGTTTGGGGTCACAGAATAGGGTAAGGTACCTAAGTCCTGTCAGAAACTTGAGAGGATTGAAGGAATTGGTTTGCTCAGATATAACACTTACAGTGTTTTTTTGCCCATTTTTACCATTTTGCATTTCTACCAGCAATGAGTAAGAATATATTCAAGAATATAGCAAGCAAAATTATTTGTTTTAAAAAGGACAATAATTTTGATTTGCAGTTGTGATGGCAACTTCCAAATCTGCAAATTAGTCAGTAACAGATTTTTCACCCTCACTTAGAACTGTATATTCCTTTCTGCAATTTCTTGTGTGTACATTTCATCAATATTCTTGGAAGCAGAGTTAACATACCTCAGAAAATGCAGCTTGTCTTTTTGCAGTGATGGGAAAAGAAAACTATAGATATATGGGCTTTTATTCTGAGCCTTCACTGTGTTATCTTTGCTAAAGTAATGGCACATTCTTAGATCCTAAAACATATTCAATTTTATGGGAACCATCCCCAAACCAAATTAGTAAGATAAAATGTGAATTTGTCAAAATAATTCAAAATTATTGAAACCCTCTATGACCTGAGCCAGTCTTAATACAAATAAATAAAGCATGCTAATTTTGGATGAAATTCAAGATTGTCTAAATCAAATCTTTGGTTTAATGCCCTGTAATCATGCAAATCCACTGGGATGCCATTAAAAGTACAGATTTCTAAGCCTTATTCCCAGACCTACCAAATCAGAATATCCAAGGAAGGGATCCGAATTTTTAAATTTTTAAGCAAGGTGTTTGAGAAACACTGTTATAGCAAAAATGAGATTGTGCCCTGAAAAGACTGCATGATATTGGAGGAGGAGAAGTATGTAATTCATTTTCCCAGCCAGGACTCTGAGAGAGAAAAGGGGCACTATTAAACATTATGCCAGAATAACAGGTATAAATGGGATTATTCTAGGCAAAATGGGATCATTTGTCAATCTAATATTGCCTTCACTCTTGTATATTACTTTTTTAAAAATAAACTATTCTTTAGTGCAGTTTTAGGTTCAAAACAAAATTGACTGGAAAGTATTAAGAGTTCCCATAGACTCTGTCCCCACACATGCTCAACCTCCCTATCAGCAGTTCTCATTAGAGTAAGTACATTTGTTACAACTGATGAACCTACACTGACTTATCTTTGTCATCCAAAGTCCATAGTTTACATTAGATTTCAGTCTTGGTGTTATACGTTCTATGGGTTTGGACATAATGATAATGTCCACCATTATAGTATCATACAAAAAATCCTCAGCTCCACTCATTCATTTCTCTCTTTTTCCTAACCCTTGAAATCACTAATATTTTTACTGTTTCTATAGTTTTGCCTTTTGCAGAATGTTTTATAATTGAAACCATAAGCTATGTAGTCTTTTCATATTGTCCCTTCTCACTGAGCAATATGCATTTAAGTTCGTTCTGTTTATTTTTATGGCTTGATAATTCATGTATTTTTAGCACTGAGTAATATTCTATTGTCTAGATGTACCATAGTTTATCAATTTACCTGGTGAAGGACATTTTGGTTGCTTCCAAATTCTAGAAATTATGAATAGAGCTGCTATAAACATCCAAGTATAGGTTTTTTTGTGTGTGTGGACATAAGTGATTTCATTTGGGTAAATAGCAAGAAGCATGATTGCTGGATTGTATGGTAAGGGCATGTTTAGTTTTGGAAGAAATTGCCAAACTGTCTTCCAAATTGACTGAACCATTTTGCATTTTGCATTCCTACCAGTAGTGAATAAGAATTCCTGCTGCTTCACATCCTCATCGGTATTTGGTGTTGTCAGTGTGTTTTGGATTTTGGCCATTCTAATAAGTGTGTAGTGGTATCTCGCTATTTTAATTTGTATTTCCCTAATGACATATGATATTGAACATCTTTATATATGCTTACTTAGCATTTGTATATTTTCTTTAATGAGATGTCCATTCAAGTCTTTTGTCTATTTTTTAATTAGGTTGTTTAACAATTCCATTATTGTTGAGTTTTAAGGATTCTTTGTATATTTCAGATAACAACCCTTCATCAGAATTTTTTTACACATATTTTCTCACAGTCTGTGGCTTGTCTTCTCATTCTGTTGATGCTGTCTTTCACAGACCAGAAGTTTTTAATTTTAATCTTTCTAGTGTCCTAAGGTGGTAGCCTAGGTTATTGATTTTAATGGTTCTTCTTTCCTAATAAAAGTATGCAATGGCATCAGTTTCCCTCTAAGTACTGCTTTTGCCACATCTCACAAATGTTGGTTTTATTTTTATTTTTCATTTAGTTCGGACTATTTTTAAATTTATCTTGAGATTTCTTCTTTGACCATGTCTTTTTTCTAAGTATATTGTCTAATCTCTAAATATTTTTGGATTTTCCTGCTATTATTTTTTGGTAATTGATTTCTAGTTAAACTTGTGTAGGAGTTCCTCATGACTGGGTCCTTCTGGAGTTTTTAATTCTCAGACTTGTCCACACTGAACCTTAAGCAATTCATCAACTGCAGATTAGGTTTTCACGCCCAAGCATTAGCTCCTGAGGAGATTTCTGCTCATGGATTTTTCCACTGTTAAATTATTACTGTCTATATCTAATTGTCTGTGTTTCCAGTTTTAGGGGCACCAGGTTTGCCCTGTGACCTCACGTCTCTGAAGGATCTAAGAAGAGTTGTTGATTTATTAGTTTGTTCATTCTTTTTACTTGATAGAATGGCATGGCTACTGGAATGGCAACTTCTAAGCTCCTTACATGCCAGACTTGAAACTGGAAGTCTGGATATTACTTTTTGTTTGAATTTTCAAAGAACTTCCAATTAGAATCTTTTGTCTGATCCATTTCGCAGTGGTATGGAATTGAGCTAAATATAGTAGCTAGCAGTTAGCATCCAAGGAAAGAAAACTCATCAGAAGGCATAGATTACGTGCTTACACAGTAAAGGTTAGCTCCTGAAAGTGTAGAATATGGTACTTTCAACTTCAGCATGATAGCTTGTATGGCAAAACCTCTTGCAGTCTCCAGAGGTTTTGCAAATGATCCACAGGTGTAGATAGTTTGAGGAAACAGATGTGTTCTTGAACATTTGTGTGAAAATTGAATTTTTTAATTGAATCTGATTTAGAATTCATTTTAGGAGAGCTATCCATTTAAAGTAGCCCTTTGGTGAATTCTTTTGTGAAATGAATAATTACTCCCTAATTTATCTCTTTTGAAAATGCAAAGTTTTATATGTGGCACTTTTTTAAAGTTAAATACCAATTCTAGGCCTATATAAGAGGCACAGTATACTTGTGGCTCTTGGTAACAATATAGCTCATTTTTTCTATAATTAAGGAATATGCTGAGTGTAAATAACTGAATATATCCTATATGCAATGTTATGTTTGGAAACAGAAGTAGGCTAGAATTACGGACTTGAAGAATAATAGCAATTTGAAGACGTTTAAATAAACTGAGTGTTCAGTCAGCATTGACTACCTTAATGTTAATAATACAGATTGAAATGACACTGCACTAGTTATTCTGATTCTATAGGTCTAATATAGGGCCCAGGGATATGAATTTTTGGCAAACATTCTGCACGGTCTAATATGGTAGTCACTAACTATTTGTGGCTATTTAAATTTAAGTTAAGTAAATTTCTGTTTTCTGTGGCATTAGTCACATTTCAAGTGTTCAATAGCCACATGTGGCTAGTCAGTACCATACTAGATAGCATAAATGATAATGTGTTTCCATGATCTTGGAATGTTCTATTGAACCACAATGCAGTGATTCTAATAACAGGCAATATTGGGAAACAACAGTTTAATTACAGAAGGACTCTTCTCAGAGATAGGGCCTTGAAGTAGTGGTTGTAGCCCCCACCAGAGAAGTAACTTCCTGCAATATTAGTTTATTTGTTGCTATAGGTGACATAGAGAGCCACTGTGATGAGAATTAAAAAGTCTTATCCCTCTCAACGTTAACTTTTATCATACAGATAATAACTTCATGCCTCTGCCTTGTAGGTATGACTATTAAATGAAAAGAGGGGTTTTCATTGACCACAAATGAAAATCAGTTTTATTACTTTAGAAGCATACCTCAAAGACTGCATAAGCAACTATGTAATTTCTGTAGAGGGTACAAATAGAATTGATAAATTCCAAGTCAAGTAATAAATTTCAGCTGGTGATATTTTCCTAGGATAAATTTAGTGGAAGGCAGGAAATGTGTTATTGAATTCATATGTTGTATTAAAAGATATTATAGAGCTTCAGAAAGTGCTCAGCATTTATAGCTCAGAAGAACTTTGGTAAAATCACTTGGAACAGTACTACCTACACAAAGGCTTAATAAATTTTAGCCATCAGTTTGTTAATGTTATCAACAGCATCGCAGAGTTATTCATGTACCTGGGAATAGACCTGGACTTGCTAACATTTTAGTCCATCTGTTTGTATTGTGCTGTTTCAAATTATACTCTACCATGTTCCATAATATTTAATAGACTCAGAGTACCTGGGACCTGGGATGTCTCTGGCATAGCAGGAATTGCTTAAAAATCAATTTTTGTTCTGTGCTTTTTATTCTCCAATTCATTCAACCTAAATCTTCAAAGAACTTGAGAAAACTGAAGACCTAGGAATGGACCAGGCCTTAAGACTCTGAAGGAATTTCCAAGTATTCAGCAAAGTAAAAAGTATCTCTATATCTAGTTGTCTATTTTGGAAAAAGAAATGTAAGGGACTGCTCTATTTACAGTAAACATCTAAATATGAAATGACAAAAATAATATGCTTTTTCTTTTTTTAATGTAGTCCACTGATGACCCCTGATAGGTAGAACTTTAGACTAAATGTCACTTTCTTGGTTTGAGTATCTACCAGAAATTTCAGTGTTTCTGACAAGGATTACATTTTCAGTATGGTTATTCTTTGACTTGTTTTCCAAGCCTCCAGCTAGCAGTTCATCTTGAACTTGTGTGTTATGGCCATGGTTTCTTGCTGAGGTCAGTGATTCTGACAGGATGTGTATTTTTCACTCTATAGTATATAAATTTACACAGCAGCATATCTGACTGGGAAGAAGTCTCATATGTTGTTATGGTTTTGATGGGTAAAGCTTTGTAAAGACTCAAGTTCTTTGAGCCTAGATTGGCTCAGTCCACTGGGCTTCCAGTAAAACAGATCAAAAACCAAAGGAAAATAACCATATTATAGAGTAGATTGTAATTTAGTCATTTAAAAATAATTAGGCCCTCACAATCAAAATACATTTAAAGATCAGGTAAGTCAAAGTAGTTATGTTCTGGATAGCCTCCCAAGAAACCATTTTGTTTCAAACGTTTCTCATCTCTTATCGAGTCATGACTAACAATCTTGGTTTTGCATGTTCCCTGGGAGTCACCTCCCACTCATCCCTTGGCTGATCTTATGGTCACCTTTTCCATCCATCTCACTCTTTGCATGGGCTTTCCCTGCTACTTTTTAATGCCTCCCTTCTGTTCCATCACGAAGCCCACATTTTATTGCTTTCTCTGCTAAAGCCTTAACACCTCTTTTGTCCTAGCCAATTACTGAAGAGGCAAGTTAACTGGGGATGTAAAAGACAGGGAACACAAGGATTTTTTCTTAAGCCTGTCTCCAAACCCCCTCCCCACCCAACCCCTGTCTAGTTTTACCAGTAATAGCCTCATTGGAAATCCCTGCTCTCTCTTGCTTCTTTATGGACAGTTAGAATAGTATGTGTTTGCCCTTCTAGCACTATCTTGTTGCAGGCTAAAACAGCAGAAAGCATTTAAAAGAAGTCCATTTAGAGGGCAGTCATCAAAGAAAGATCTGTTCGAATTCACTCTATCACCAGCACTATTCCCAAACTCGGCTTGAGATGAGAATTACTCAGAAGCATATTAATAATACAGAATCTTAGGTCCCCAGAATCAGAATCTATGGAGTGGGGCCTTAGGTATCTGATTCTTTTCAAAGTGTCTCAGGTAGACTTGGTAGTTCATGGAGTCTCAGGTAGACTTGATAGCTCATGGACAGTCATTTAGGAACTCACTGGTGCCTGCCTCCTACATCCTTTCTTAAATACTGTCGTGGTAGAAGAGAAAGTTCTGGGCTGATTAGCAGTGCTGTTGTGTGCTGATACTCCCTTAAGTCAGCACAGATAATTGAGGAGTTCATTTATTAACTTTTGTAAATTATCATAATAGAACATAAAAGGCCCCAAGCAAAAGAGGAAGATGGGATTCTTGTCTAACAGATTTGTTTGTATCTTATACAGTTTAGCAATGAAAAAAAGAAAATGAGAAAAACACTGTCAGTGCAAAAGAGAAAGGTCACAGCAATCAGACTGCTGATGAAAACAGGCTGCTATTGTTCTTAGCCAAATTCAGTTTGCTTTTACCCTAGAACTACTTATATAATTTTTATCTTTTTTCTGACTTCTGCTTGTGTTCACTGTACCTTCTTTTTAACTTATCAGACAGCACACTTGGGGACGTTTGCCTGTATGTTGAATCTGCATTAAAAACATTACTCTTATCCAGTACACTTGCCTATTGTTAAAAGAAATTTTCAAAAATAAAAATTATGACTCTTTCACAGATATAATGTGACCACATGTTAATGACTTTAAGTCATTAATGAGAGAATCTGGCAACTTTTAGAATGGGTACAAAGACAGACACATTTATAGATTTGGAATATCGAAATGAACTCACAAATGGGGATAAACTGGATTTTTTTTTTTTTTTTTTAGAAATGGCCTCCCTCTTCTGGATAGAATTCACTTCCATATCCATAGACAATAATCATTTGCATTATTGCCATCAGTTCCTTAAAATTTAGAGCTGTACTATGGCTCAATGGCAATAAAAGGTTAGAATCAGATAATTTAAAAGGGTGTTTCCTAAGCAATCCATAGTTTTCACTATAGTACAAACATTTCCCTTCACTACTGAAGAGTACATAATAACTCCCTATTGCTGTCAAATTCGAAATTATGTGCTTGACTTTAAAGCCTGTCCTGAACTTCTTTACTTTTTGCTGTTCCCTTGATTTGTCATGTTCTCTTTTCTGACTTCCAAGGTGGATCATGAGATCAGGAGTTCCAGACCAGCCAGGCCAATATGGTGAAACCCTGTCTCCATGAAAAAATACAAAAAAATTAGCCAGGTCTGGTGGCATGTGCCTGTAGTCCCAGCTACTTAGGAGGCTGAGGCAGGAGAATCACCTGAACCCGGGAGGCGGAGGTTGCAGTGAGCCGAGATCGCGTCACTGTACTCCAGCCTGGGCGACAGAGTGACACTCAATCTCAAATAAAATTAAAAAAACAAAAATTGCATTTTTAGATAACTTTAATTTGATTATAAAATCAATATTTTCACACATTTATTTTGGGAATTTAGTAAAATACATTAAAACATTTAAAGACAATGAAAATGATTAATAATTCTATCACATCTGGAGGAGGAGATACACCAAAACAATTGTTAAATACAATTTATAGAAGACCATAGATTTGGACTGAGCTCCTACACTAGTCCCCAACAGACAAAACCAAAATAAAGTCACTCATGCTAAAATTCCAGGTCACCAAAGAGAAACTAAGTTGTTTATCTGTTTACATTCCAAGAAATCTGGAGAGATAATAGCCAAATCCTGAACAGATCTGTTTTAGCCAGCATAAGGGAGTCCTATCTGCTTTAACCATTCCAAGAAAAGTAACATGAAGTAATTTCATGTTCACCAATCCCCTTTTTGTATTAGGCTGTTTCCTTGCTCCTGCTCAAGCTACCTTATGAAAACTGTTATTTCATGCCCAGCATAGTGCCTCTCCACTTTTAGATAAGACGCCAGCCAATTTATGAATTGCAAATAAAAACAAATTAACTAATTTAACTACATTTATTGAAATTTTGTCTTTTGACACTATTAATTGTCAAAGAAGTTAGGAGGCATTTTCACCTATTATTCCATAGCTCTCACCATCGAATTTGCCAGTGGTTCTACCCATCTACCAAATGAAGATTCCACCATTGCCTTTGGCCTTGATTTTAGAAAGTTGACACCTGCCAACTCATTGTTCTCTTTTAACTTTCAGCGATATTTCTACAATACAAACTTAGTCCTTGTGCTCTTTCCTAACAAAGAAGAATACTCTTTGTTCTTCTATAGCCACACATCAGTGGCAATCCCACATGCTTCTTTATGAAACTGCAGCTGAGCTTCTACATAAAGGCCATCAAAGGAATTTAGGAAATTAGAAACACTGAACCAGTTTTTCTCCATTTGCTTTGGTTTGGGAACAGCAGGTAAGTGGAGGATGAGATAGTCCAGGGGTTTTACACAAAGATGTTGTTGATGCTCAAAATCCTGCACTATGCCTAGTTTGTCTTTCTTTCCTTAGGGTGCAGACTGCTAGTCAATGCCAGGTTCTTTAATCTTAGACCCAGAATCTTAAAGCTACCATGGGCCAGCAGCCTTCCTACACCCACATCTTCAAGACTTTCAATGGACAACCCAATAGTCACAAAGCTGGAGAGACCACTAACCTCAAATACAGGAGCCAATGGCACATTGCTAACACAAGACACATACATAAAGTGCCTGCCTGACCCTCATTGGTGGCTCAGTGTTTAACAGGTCTCTATTAAAACAAAAATTAGGAAATGCTTGATTTGATTTGTAGTATCTGCCAATTTTCATGATATAAATAGTCTCACCATGCTTGATTTTAAGCTACTACCATGATATTACTGAACATGGAGTTGGGAAGAGATTTTTGTGCCGAATAGGTTATTGCAAGGAAGTAGGAGCCAGCTTTAGCACAACACTGCTTCCTGCTCACCAACACCCACACAGAGGCCTATGCATGGAGGACACCTGGCGAGACCCAGGTTCAGAAAGACCCATACTAACAGTTGGCTTGGGTTGATCTCCCCAAGTAACCCACAAGCTTTTTGCTGCTAGTGGGCCTTAACTAATACTCTCTCTCCTTCCTTCTCCCCTTTGAGTTGGGCTTAGGTCACCTTGTACAAGTATTCTGGCCCAACTATACAATGATGCCAATAGACCAGAGCCAATTTCCTTCTATACCACTCATAAAATATATCATATCCTGGGAAAATCCCACTCCAGTGGGACCCTTGTATTCTGAGGTTCTCTGGAACTAAGAGGATTCCACTAGACGTAAAAACCTATTATCAGGGTCAAAATGTTCTTTGTTGAAGGCCCAGTATACAAATGGACATAAGCTTATCATGCAGATCCAGGGAGAGGTTTTAATAAGCTATTTTTATAACTTTTAAAAAGTATAATTTACTAAATATTTTCCTCATTTTAAGTATACAATTCAATAATCTTTAGAAAATGTACAGAGTTGTATAGCCATTACTGTGATCTAATTTTAGAACATTCCATCACCTCAAATAGAAACTCCATATCCATACCCATAAGCAGTCATTCCACATTCCTGATACCACCCCTTAAAACTACCATCCCATCCCCACCTCTAAGTAACCATTTTCTGTCTCTATAGATTAGCCTATTATGGACATATCATATAAATGGATTTATACAATAAAACCTATTGCATGTGGCTTCTTTCACTTACCATAATGTTTTAAAGGTTTGTCCATGCCATAGCATGTATCATTACTTCCTTTCATTGCTGAATAATATTTCATTTTATGGATTTATTGCATTTTTTAAATTCATTCAGAAGTTGATGAATATCTGTGTTTTTTTTTTTTTCCAACTTTTTGGCTTTTATGAATAAAGCCACTATGAACAGTGGTTTGCAAGCTTTTGTGCAGACACATCTTTTTTGTTTCTGTTTCGTAGATACCTAGGATTTCAGTTTTGGGTCTGAGGCTGCTTTTATATCTATCTGACCAGGACCAAGAGTATCTTCAGACTGATCTCAGAAAATGGTTCAAATAATAGATTGATGCTGTCTCATCTATATCAGGTTCTCAGTTACCTCCCCCTTCACCTGTCTATATTCCTTCTACAACTTCTCTTTTTTCCTACTTTATTTCCCATGGCCATCTAAGCAAGAGTTGTTCTCCAGAATCTCACCTAGCACTTATTTTAGAGTCAGTTGTATTTTTGCCTATTTGATATTTTTTCTGCCTTAACTCACATTATCTATCCTAGTTGACCTGAGCTTGCCATCACATGGAGTAGGTGGTGATAAGACTCTTAAGATAACTTCCTACAGGGTCTCTTTGATGTAAGGAGTCCTAAGGAGAGGATGGAGGAACTTGGATAGACAGCAGCCACTGTATGTGCTGTATTAGAAATAAGACAACCTCTGCTGTAACTTTTCTGGTCTCTGAGGCAAGTGTCTACATTATTCTTTTTCTACTAGAAATATAATATATTTTATTGACTTTTAAAGAGTCTGTTGAAATAATAAATCTTTATAAATACAGTATAAAGTATATTATCCTTCTTATTGGCTTAACAATATAACAAGCATTTTTCAATCATGAGTAATTCTTCAAAAACATCATTTCAATAGCTGTATACTATTCCCATGTATTCCTCTACTATAATTTATTTGATCATTCCTCTATTTGAGAAGCATTCAGGATTTTTCAGTTATAAGGCATACTAAGATGTATTTGTCTGCATTTTTAATTCCTTTGGCTGGATTCTTATTAGATTTACTGAGACCAGGGATGTCAATATTTTTGAAGGTTGTATTCCTGATTTCAAGGCCAAATTTAATTCGACCTCTACCATAAAGGCTTCTCTGGCTACTCTAGCCCAGTGATCCCTCTTTTTCTCTGAACAATTCTGATTGTAGCTATTAGCACATAGGAATTTCATTTAATTTTCCCCTAATTATACATTTTGTTTTTGCGTTAATGGTTACACTGTAAACTCCACAAGAATAGGGACTGGACCATGCTCTGTATTTTATTTGAATTATTTACAGAATTTTCTTCCAGTTGCATGAAAAGAGAAATCGTCTTCTCAGTTTCTCAGAAAACAAGCATTTCAAAGGACAAGTGGCACTCTTTTAGACACAGGAATTATCAATTTGTTGACATTATAGCTCATTTGAGTCTGCTCTCTTAACCTTCTAAGTTTGATAACCCCATTTCTTCAATTATTGAATTTGCATATTCTAATAACACTAGACAAGCATAGATTTTATGTTATAACCACTTCTTCTCTAGCCTATGACCTTTTGTACTAGAATTAGTAGAATAGATCTATCTCATCCTTTCTGTAACTAAAATGTACACCCTTCAAAACATCTTAAGTTCATTCCATTAACCCTAAGAAAGAGTCAAAACAGTATATAATAGCATAAACCTCATGCTGACTGCCATCCTTGATTTACTAAACCATCAAATATGAGATTTTTTTTTCAGTCAATCATACTAGAAAGATCAGAGACCTAGAAAGTAAGAAACATGGGAAGGGGGTGCTTCAAGATGACTGGCTAGAAATATCTGGTACTCACCTACTCCACAAAGAAAAACCAAAACAGTGAGTAGACAACTGCACTTCAAATAGATCCTCTAAGAGAACTCCGGAACTCAACAGAGAAGTAACAAGAAATACCTACGGCAAAAAAGCTGCGGGAAGTGAGACAATCTGCCCAGTTGAGATTAGCTGTGAGCCCAAAGAAGCTTCCCAATGCAGGGGAAGGGTAAGTAAGAGACCACAGAAAGGCCAAACTCACACTGTGGACTCCTGGAATTCTAACCATAGGAGAGTCCCTCAACCCTTGCAGGCCCTGAGAATAACATAGAAAACCACCTGGAGACTGCATGAAGGCATTGCTCCAGAGAAGGAGCTCACACTGGGTCCCACATATCCCCTGAGTCTTAAGCAACTACGGCACAGCACCATTTTGAAAGCCAAGTTCCAACCAGACTGCATTCAGCCGTGGAGCTCAACAGCTCTGAATCTCCACATCCCTAGAACCTGATTGACATCCCCTGCCTTCAGCCACTGCCACTGCTGGCTGCTGCTGCCAGTTTCAAAGCATAACACATTCACAATGATCCCACAGTCCCTGGCATCGGGCCTACCACAAATTTTCATGTGCCCTGAGGACAAACTCCCCCTACTTGCAGGGTGCTGCCACTGAGTACCAAAGTATGCCCCACTGGCAGTGACCCTGCTCCCCCTTCCCCAGCAGACGGGCTGCTGTGCATTTACAAATGCCCTGAAGTTAGGCTTTACTGCTTGCAGTCACAAAAAGGACCAAAGCCTGCATACCCATATGGCTACTGACACTGAAAGCAATTCTGCCTGCCTCAGCAACAAGGATATAATGTAGCTACTGCCCCCCATACCCAAGCACTCCACAGGGGCTTGAGGATCACCATCCCTTCCCACCTTAGCCAGCACCCAAAAGTTGGCTGGCTTGAGGACAGGTCCATCATACCTGACTCTGAGCCCCCACCCACTACCCAGTGTCTGAGCATGCTGTCCAGGAGCCTGGAGACTGTTTTTTCCAGTCTATCACTATTGACACCTCAGAACTCCTCTTGGGGCCTTGAAGACAGGCCCACCCAACCTGAGACTCCCACCACAACTGGCACCCACCTACCTGCACCACCTGCAAGCCTCAGGCCTAGCCCTGCAAGCTCATTACAGCCACTGCCAACACCAGTGCAGATTGCTTAGAAGCCAGAAGGTTGTCCTGCCACTACCACTGCCATCGCTCATGCCATGCCTGCTGCCTAGCAGCCCAAAGACCTGCCCACATACCTGAATGATTGCTGCCACTGCTGGCACCTGAGCAGTTCCAGTGGAAGTGCAAGAATCAGCTTGCATGGATCTGCTAACAACAATGCCTGCATACTACCTTAGGGCCCCAAAACAGTCATACTCAGCACACTGCTGTGACCACTGGGGCCTGAGGACTGGCCCACCTAGTGTCCCTGTCCCCAACAAAACTTCACCACAGCTTCCACTAACAACCACACATTAAGTCATGAAGGAAATAGCAGATACCACTGATGCTATTTAGCCAAATAAAGTATATGGAGCCTACACTATTGCACACAGCCAAAATCAGTGCCTACCCAATACCATAGATATATCAGTGGGAAAAAGTCCTCTCCTACAAAAGCAAATCCAAAAAATTGGAAGCAGCTATTACACCAAATGCACAGATATCAGTGTAAGAAGAAACAGGGAACATGAAGAAGAAAGGAAATATGACATTTCTAAAGCAACATAATCATTCTCCAGCAACAGACTCCAATGAAAAAGAAATTTATATGCCAATAAAAATTCAAAATAAAGATAGTAAAGGAACTCAGTGTGATATAAGACAGAAAAATAATAGAAGTAAATCAGAAAAATTAATGATATAAATGAGAAAGTTACCAAAGAGATACAGATCATAAAAAAAGAACCAAGCAGATATCCTGGAACAGAATAATTCATTGAATGAAATGAAAAATGCATTCACGAGCTTCAACAATAGACTAAGCAAAAGAAAGAACATCAGAACTTGAAAACAGGTTTTTTGAAATAATTCAGTAACACCAAAACCAAACAAATAGAAAAGAACAAACAAAGCCTACATGACATATATGATTCAATAAAGTGACCAAATATTTGAATTTTTGGCATTCCAGAAAGCTAAAATAAAACCAAAGGGATAAAAAACCTATTTCATGAAATAATCCCTGAAAACTTTCCAAGTCTAAAAAGAGATTTAGACACTCAGATATAGTAAACTAAGAGAGATCCCCAAATACATGCAATTCAAAAAGGTCTTCTTCAGATTATAGTAAAACAGTTAAAAGTCAAAGACAAAGAGACTTCTAAAAACAGCAGAAGGAAAGCATCTTGTCACTTAAGAGAACCCCAATCAGATAATAGCATATTTCTCAGCAGAAACCTTACAAGCCAGGAGAGAATGGAATGACATGTTCAAATTGCTGAAAGCAAGGAACTACCAGCCAAAGATGCTTTACCCACCAAAGGTAGGCTTCTTAAATACAGGTGATATAAAGTCTTACACAGAAAATCAAAAACTGAGGGAATTCATCAGCACTAGACGAGTCCTACAAGAAATGCTTAAGCAAGTACTACATTTAGAAGGGAANAAGAAAGAAAGAAAAATATGGAACCCACTGGTATAACAAGCATTTCAGTATGTGAGAATAAGAAGAATAAGAAATAAGAAAAAGAAAAAATTAAAATGTTACTACTTTAAAAGAAAAGCACCAAACCCCAATAAGAGAGGAAAAAAGGAACACAGGGTATAAAAACAAACAAACAAACAAAAAGCAAAACAAGAAATAAATTCATAAAATGTCAGAGTAAGACCTCACATATCAATAGTAACCTTGAAACTAAATGGATTAGTCTTTCCACTTAAAAGATATAGACTGGTTGGATAGGTTAAAAATAAAAACAATAAAATATCCTGCCTACAAGAACCTCATCTCACTTCACCTGTAAAGGCGCATATAGACTGAAAGTAAGGGTGTGGAAAAAGATATTGCCTGCAAGTGGAAACCAATAGAAACCAGGAGTAGTTACACTTATATTAGATAAAACAGACTTTAAAACAATAAAAAGAGATAAAGATGGTCCTTACACAGCAAATGAAACAATTTACAGGAGGATATAATAATCCTAAAAATATTTGCACACAACACCAGAGAGCCCACATATATAAAGCATATATTATTAGACTTAAAGGGAGAAATAGACTCTAATACAATAATAGGTGGGGACTTCAACACCCCACCATCAGCATTAGATCTTCTAGACCAAATTAACCAAGAGTGGATTTAAATTGCACATTAGATCAAATATACATAACATATTTATAGAACATTCCTTCCAACAGGTATAAAATACACATTTATGTCAGCACATGGAACATTCTTCAGGATAGACTATGTGTTAGGCCACAAAACAAGTCTCAATAAATTTCTTAAAATCAAAATTATATCAAATATCTTCTCAGATCACAATGAAGTAAGACTAGAAATCAGGATCAAGAGGAAGTTTGGAAACTACAAACACATAGCAACTAAACAATATGCTCCTACTTGTTCATGTCAAGGAAGAAATTAAGGAGAAAATAAAACAATTTATTGAAACAAATGAAAATTGAAACACAGCTTCCCAAAACCTATGGAATTGAGCAACAGGAGTACTAAGAGGGAAGTTCATAGCAATAATTGTACAAAGAAGTAGAAAGATTTCATGTGAACAATCTAATGATGCTCTCCAAGGAACTAGAAAAGCAATAATAAATCCAAAACTAGAAATAATAAAGATCAGAGGAAAACTAAAAATAGAGACCAAAAAAAAAATACAAAGAATCAATTAAAAAAAAGTTTTTCTGTAAAGAGAAATATCAGTAATCCAATCCAACCAAGAAATAAAAGAAGCAAAAAAAAAAAAAAATCAGAAACAAAAAAAGAAACTGTACAATTGATGCCACGGGAATACACAAGATCATCAGCGACTATCATAAACACATATATGCTAACAAACTGGAAAAACCTAAAGAAAATGGATAAATTCATGGACACATACAGCCTACCAAGATTGAATCAGGAAGAAATAGAAAAACTGAACAGAACAACAGCACATCCAAAAAAAAAAAAAATGATACACCATGATCGAGTGAAATTTATCCTAGTGATGCAAGGATAGTTCAACATAGGGAGATTGATAGACATGATATATTACATCAGCAGACTAAATACACCGTACAGTCATCTCAATAGATGCAGAAAGATCATTTGATAGAACTCAACATCTCTTCATGATTAAAAAAAAAAAAAAATGCAATAAACTAGACATAGAGTGTATCTTGACATAATGAAGATTGTATATAGTAACACAGCTAACATACTGAATGAGAAAAGCCTTTCTTCTGAGAATTGGAACTAGACGAGGATTCTCACTTTTACTGCTCCTATTCAACATAGTCGTGGAAGTCCTAGACAGAGCAGTTAGGCAAGAGATAGAAATAAAAGGCTTCCCAATTGGAAAAGAGGAATTTAAATTGTACCTCTTTAAAGATGATATAATCTCATAGCTAGGAAAACCTAAAGACATCACCAAAAAGGTTCTAGATCTGATAAATTCAGTAAAGTTGCAGGATACAAAATAAACATTAAAAAATTAGTATTGTTTCTATATACCAATAATGAACTAACTGTGAAGTCAAGACGGCAATCCCATTTACAATAGCTACAAAAAATAAAATACCTGGAACTAAATTTAACAAAGAATGTGAAAGACTTCTGCAAGGAAAAATACAAAACCCTGATGAAAGAAATTGAAGAGGACAAAAACAGATGAAAAGACATTCTGCGTTCATGGATTGGAGAAGTTAGTATCGTTAAAATGAAGATACTGCCCAAAGTAATCTACAAATTTAGTGCAATCCCTACCAAAATACCAATGTCTGTCTTCACAGAATTAGAAAAATCCTAATATTAATATGGAACCTAAAAAGAGCCCAATTAGCCACAGCGATACTGAGCAAAAGGAACCAAGTTGGAGGCATCACACTACCTGACTTCAAAATGTATTACAAAGCTGTAGAAACCCAAACAGCATGAAACTGGTATAAAAACACACAGAGACCAATATAGAGAGAATAAAGAACTCAGAAATAAATTTATATATTTATATCCAACTGCTTTTTGACAGAGATGGCAAGAATGTATATTGGGGCAAGGACATGTTCTTCAATAAATGATGCTGGAAAAATTGGGTATCTGTATGCAGAAGGATGAAACTGGGTTTCTATCTCCCACTGTAATCAAAAATCAACTCAATGGATGAAAGACTTAAACCTATGACCTGACACTATTAATCTTCTAGAAGAAAACCTAGAGAAAACACCTCCGGACATTGGTCTAGGCAAAGACCTCAAAAGCACAGACAACAAAAATAAAAACAAATGAACTGTATGAAACTAAAAACTTCTGCACAGCAAATGAAACAACAGAGTGAGGAGACAAACGGTTGTATGGAAGAAAATATTTGCAATCTATTCTTCTGACAAGTGACCAATATCCAGAATATACAGGGAACTAAAACACCTCAACAGTAAAATAATAATCATCATCATCAGCAGCAGCATCCTCTCATTAAAATTTGGGAAAATACATCAGTAGACATTTCTCAAAAAAAAAAAAAAACAAAAACATACAAATGGCTGGCAGATATATGAAGAAATGCACAGATCATTCATCATGGAAATGCAAATCAAAACCACAATGAGATGCCATCTTACTCTATTGGAATGGCTATTACCAAAAATACAAAAAATAACAAATGCTGGTGAGAAGGCACAGAAAAGGGGAACTGTTACTCACTTTTGGTGGAAATGTAAATTAGTGCAGCCACTAGGGAAAACAGTGTGAAGCTTTCTAAAAAATAAACTAAAAGCAGATCTACCATTTGATCCAACAATCCTACTATTAAGAAGTTATCCAATAGAAAAACCAGTGTATCAGAAGGATAGCTGTACCCCTGTATTTATTGCAGCACTATTCACAATAGCAAAGATATGGAATCGACGTGTGTCTATTAGTGCATCAAAGGATCATGAAAATGTGGTATATATACACAGTGGAATATTATTTGACTATTAACAACTAATGAAATCCTGTCATTTGTAGCAACATGATAGAACTGGAGGTCATTAGTGAAGTGAAATAAGCTAGGCACAGAAATACAAATATTACCTGTTCTCAGCTGGGAGCTAAAAATGTTCATCTCATGGAGGTAGAAAGTAGAATAATAGATACCAGAGGTTAGGAAGAGTGTGTGGGGTGGGAGGAGGGTAAAGAAAAGAGGTTGGTTGATGGTCACCAGCATACAGTTTGATCAAAGGAATATGTTCTTATATTCAGTAGCAGAATATGATGACTATAATTAACAACAATATATATGCGTTTCAAAATAGCTAGAAGAGAGAACTTGAAATGTTCCCAACACTTAGAAAACATAAACACTCCAGTAATGGATACCCTATATACCCTACCTGACTACTGCACATTCTATGCATGCAACAAAATATCACATGTACCTCATAAATATGTACAAATATGTATCAATAGAAATTTTATGAAGAAACATGGGCTTTAGTCCCAACTATGCACTAAGAGTGTGAAGATTACAATGCCACTTAGCTTCCCTGGGCCTCAGTTTTTTTACTTGTTATGTGTTGCAGAATAACAGTCTCCCAAAGATGACTACCAAATTTGCTGAGCCTGTGATTACACTAGGTTGCATGGAAGACGGAGCTTTGCTGATGTCATTAAGTTAAGGATCTTGCGATGGGAGGATTATCCTGATGAGTCTAATGTGATCACAAGGGTTCTTAAAAGTAGAAGAGAGAGACAGAAGTCAGAGGAAGATGTAACTCATGAAAAAGATGATGGAGGAACAAGTCATGAGCCAAGGAATGCAGGCAGTGTCTAAAAGCGGGAAAAGGAAAGGCAATAGATTTTCCCCTAGGTTCAGAGAAAAATACAACCAGAATGAAAGAAAACACAACACTGTCAACTCCATGATTTTAGCCCAGTGAAACTCATTTCAAATGTCTGACCTACAGATCTTACAGTAAGATAATAACTTTGTGTTGCTGGAAGCCACTGAGTTTCCGGTAATTTGTAACAGCAGCAATAGAAAACTGATATACTTGTAAGAGGGTGGGATAGATGATATACCTTGTCGCAGGCCTGTCAGATGTGAATGATATAATTTCACATCTCTAACAGTAGTACTTTATGATATCTGTTAGAAGGAATGAGGCAATCATTTTAGAAATGCTGTACTTGCTGTATTCCCCAAACATATGAAAGAGTATTCAATATCCAAGAGTATTAAAAGAAAATCAAAAAGAAAACTGCTTATCTTTATTGGGCCATTATTTGGTAATATTACTTATGCCCCCTATTTCGCAGATGAGGAAATCGAGGCCTAGAGAAGTTAAGTGACTTGCTCAAGGTGACAAAGGTGAAGACCGCATCCAAACCTAAGCAGTGAGACTCCAAAATCCAACTGTGAGCACCTCACTAGATGACCTCCCAAGACTAGTGTAACTGTGATGATGGGGAAGCTTTCTGTAAGAAACGAGGCTTGGAATATTTTTAGGACCTCTGGCATCTATTAGAACATTCTTCAGGTTTCCAAAGTCACAATCCCACCCATCTTCTTACAGATTTTGAACCATCTGAGAAATCTTCACAGGAGTCAGGTAGGGATCAACATATTTCCTGTAATGCTGGTGAATCTGACTGCCTTTAACTTGCAGTCACAATAGGGATTTCTAACACCAGTTCCCTGAATTGAACTGGCTTTTTCATGAAGCAACAGAACCAAGAAGCCACAGATTTCTCCAGATTTCATCAGTCAGATGAGGCATTCCCTGCTTAACAAGGAAAAGAAGGAAGGATGGGAATGTCCATTCCTATAAGAAACATAAATTTCTGGAACCCACTCAACTTCTCCTAGCAAAGTGTTATAATTCTCCAAATCATCTCTTTTGTTTTAACATCTGGATTTTTCTGAGTTTGGCTTTTTTTTTTTTTTTTTGAGGAGCATAAACTTATCTATCACTGTAAGATTACACTCTTTGTCTCTCCTCTTCCCTTGGGAAATATAGATCAAAAAGTGAGATTGTTACCTTCTTTCCTGAACACTGAAGCAAATAATTCTTTTCAAAACTCAGCAATTTCAATCACCACTATAATTTTACAGCCAACACTAACACGTGTTATTGTGTATATTAAGATAATCAAACTTGTGCCTCAAGTCATAAGCTGATTGACATGAATTAGGATTTTACTTTAGTATCCTATGCATAGCATGCCTATATTTAAAGCTGTGATTCTTTTTTGCTTTTGGCTCCTATAGAATTGTGAAAGTTAGAGCCATTGTTAATGAACAGATTATACCTGCTGCAGGAAACGTGGAACTGCTCACAAATCTACATCCCTACGAATTGGGTTGGCCAAACCTATTCTCTGCTTCCAGACTGTAGAATAATTTCTCAGGATTTTGAAAGTCATCAGTGCAAGGCAGGTACTGGTTATTTACTTTAAACAAAGCACCAGGACCTAGCCATTCTCTGAAGTTAGAAATCGTATTTGACTTACCAGTTTTCTTATATCTCAGAAAACCTGCTGCATCCATTACCACCCCTTTAAGAATTTCCTTCAAATTATTTACTTGTAATACTTTCACAGTTGCTTGTTGTTAAAAGTTAATAATAAAAGAAAAAGATTCTTTATGAAATGTTGATCTGTGTGTAGGAAGAGATTTAACTTTCTTAATTATGTGTTTCTGTTCTGAATGCCAGCCTTTTTCTGATTTCAATTCCAGGTTAACCTTATAGCTAAGGCTAATTTTAAGCAATTTTCTTTTCTTAAGGTTATAAGGATAATATAAACTCTCTACTGGTTCTCCATATCAAACCTTAGAATATTATTCAATAGAGCAGTGTACTGGAAGTCAAGAAAACAGATTCTTGTTTCTATTAAGAGTAGTACTGTGAGTGATTTTAGCTGTAATATATAGAGAAACAATCTTCCAAGTAATGTACCCCAGATGGCTTGGCTCTCCTCCATTAAAAAGCATTGCAGTATGTAAGTACAAAGCATTTATGAATGCAAAGTAACTCTTTCCATTACCAGATTATCTGAACAGTTATTCTGCATAAATTATCAGATGCTATATTTTTCAAATGTAAATATATTTATCAATATAAATATACAGATGATAAAAAAGAATTCAAAATTTAATTATTTAGCAGATATCTATACTGAGAGTAGTATACTGTTCATAATTAGTTTTATTCCAGATTAATCCTTGTATAATAAGCAAAATAAATATATTGGTTATTATGCTGTGTTTTTGGATGGGCTTGTCAGATTTGTTTTTCTTATTTTGGTACTTCACACACCTTGAATCTGTGAATATTTTGTGTGTTCCAATCTGTGAATATTTTATTTGTATATTCTGTTGCCTTCTTTTTATACCATGTTTAATTTTTTAAAAGAGAAGAATTATTTTTCGAAATGAGAAAAATACACTTCAGATGGTGAACAGAATCAAATAGGTATAGTTTGAAGGTATATAAAACCTTTGAACTTGTTTATTTTGTATGATTTTTAATTCCTCCATCAGTTTCTGAATTCAGTATTCTCCAAAGAGTGCCTGAAACTTACAAGCTACTAGTCGGGCAAAGTTGGACACTGAGATTTCTAATTTATTTTCTTTTACAGGTGAAATCACATGTATCCAGAAATTGCTAGTACTTACTCAGCTGTAACTACAGATGAGACCAGGGAGATTTTCTTGCCAACACTGGCATTCATTTGCTTTGAGGATTTCTTTCTCACTTCTCTTTCTCTCGGCTTACAATAGATGGCCTAGTTGTTTTAGATGGATTACACCTGTTTCTGAACAAATCAAATACACTTAGAGGCTTCCCAACATACATGTGGAATTTGTGAGCTGCCAAGAAATGTACTGTTTTCCAGAATGTATAAATCTCTCAGGCATAGTTGAACAGTCTCTGCCTTCTTAGTCTTGGCCATGCTCTGGGTTCCTGTATTAGATTTGCTTTGTTTTGTCTGAGACTTGAAGAATTGATCTCTTCATTAGGCCTAACCAGTTGGAGGCTAGGAAACACGGTTGCTTCAGTATCTGATTCTATATCCTAGGTCATAGTCAGTGAGCCTCAGAAGAGGTTTGTCCTTTCTCCATTCACGTCAGATTTCTTTTCGTTCTTATTAATGCTTTGTTTCCTCTGAGCACACTCATGCACACCTCAATTCTTTTCAATAAGTATAAGAAACCAAAGAATCAGCAAAGTAATTTGTTATCTGTAATCATCATTTGCCTGTCCCTCTAATTTTCCTTCCTTTAAAACATTGCATATTTATTTTAATCCTAGTTTCCTTTTTTAGTCACAGTTGCTAGAGTATTCTTTCTCATTAATTTTTTATGTATCTATATGTGCCCTTCTGAAATTTTCTAACC
>NW_016107525.1:827626-849599 GCF_001604975.1 Cebus imitator
AAAAAAAAAAAAAAGTGTTATCACCCTTTCCTATTCACCACTAGAGCCTTGTCACTAAAACACAACATATTTCAATGTTCGTAGGTATTCAGCCATACATTACTTAACATAATGCTCATCATAGTGGATGACATACTATGTCTTCAAAAAGTAATCATGTCCCAAAGCCATAAAAATCTTTCAGTCTTGTCTCTTCCACTAAATGTTGCCAGTCTATCACTGAATAGTTAAAATCTCTTATTACTACTTCTACTCTGGCCTCTTTACAAGCCTTTTTTATGTGTTCAAGTCATTTCACAATCTACTTGTTCCTTTTTGTTTGGTGGCCTACAACATACAATGTTGCAATAGCTAGCTTACTGAAACATGTCCCAGTATGTCCAACTTTAAGTCCTAACAGCTCTTCACTATTAATAGGCTCTTTTTGATCCTTTAATATTATATAATTCCTGTACTACATTGCTTCATACTTCTTGGAGACAGGATTCTGGTGAGTATGATTAGAGTGATGAGCTTCTAAATCCTGTTTCCCATACATGTTAAGAACATATAAACCAAGTACCTCACCTGGTATCAAACAAACAAAAGAGGTTTATAGTAAAAGATGCATGTACATGTAAAACTATTCTATAAGAAAAATGTTATAGTCCTCCCTAAAATCCTTTAAACAAGTTTGTTAAGATATAGACGGTAATGGCTACAGTAACCATGAATTCATAGCTTAAAGGTGAATAGCGTTCCCACTGATCCCACCCCACCCACACCACACCTTCATTACTTGATGTCTGTATTATGGCAGTGGTCATGTAGCCAAGCTGTCTAACTACAGGCTGTCTCTGGTGCAACTTCTAGAGAAAACTGCTGGCTGAACAATCTTCCTAACGTTATTTACTGCAAACCATTGCCCTATGAGGACTTCACTAAATGCACCAAATATATTTATAGTCCTTTATCTTGCTTTTTAGAATTTGCCATAATCTTGCCCATAATATGTATCCAAACTTATTTCTCACAAGTACACAACCCCTGCTCCAGTCATACTAGCTTCCAGACTCTGCCATGACCATTCCAGTTCTTTCCGTTCTACTCAATGAGACCTTGTGCAACATGAGTCCCTCTGCAGACAGTGATAGCTCCCCTTCCTTAGATCTATAAAAGTGTTTCCCACACTGCATGGCCCATTTCTGTTCTCACACCCTCCATGAACACTATTCCAACATACAAAAAGATGAAATTGAATACTCATGTGTCACCACATAGATTCCACAATTAACTTTGTGCTTCGTTTTATTACGTATCTATCCATCTACCTATCTTTCCATCTACCCTTTAGTGTTTCTTTTAATATATTCAAAGTAAATTTCAATCATTAGTTTACCCCACCTTTAAAACTTTAGTATGTATATAGTTAACTAGGGATCAATATTTGTTTTCAGTTTTTTCGTTAGGTGACATTTACATGTAATGAAACAAACTAATGATAACTATCATTTAATGAGTTTTGGCAAATGCATATGCCTATGTAACACAAAGTTTGATTATGATTTCCACCGTAAACTACCTCTTTCCTTATTAGAATTTTATATAGATTGGATCATACAAGTGATGCCTTTTTGTGTAACTCTTATTTTGTTCAGTATAATACCTTTGAGATTAATCCCTGTTGTGTGTATAGTTTAATTGCTGACTAGTATTGCATTATATTTCTGTACCAAATTTTGTTTACACACTTTCCTGTTGATGAATACCTTGAGTTGTTTCCAGGTTTTGAGTAGTGTAAATAAAGCTACTTTCTTGTACAAATGTTATTGTAGACATTTTTCTCCTCTTAGATAAATACCTAGAATTGGAATTATTGAGTAACAGGGATGTTATATTTTAGGGCTTTGTTTTGGTTTGGAGGGTTATTTTTTATGATACTCTGATTGTTTTAATTCTATTCTTTGTGACTGTGTGATTTGTTTATTATGGTAAAATATACAGAACACAAAATTTACCATTTTAACCATCTTTAAGTGTACAATTCAGTAGCATTAGGTACATTCACAATATTGTACAACGACCATCCCTATCGATTTCCAGAATTTTTTTAAATCATTCCAAACAGAAGTTCTGCACCTGTTTAAGCACTCCATTGCCCCACCCCCAACTCCTTTTGTAACCTGTGTTCTATTTTTTGTCTCCATAGATTTGCCTAATCTAGGTAACTCATGTAAGTAGAATCATATTAATACAATATTTGGCCTTTATGTCTGGCTTATTTCACATAGCATAAGCTTTTCAAGGTCCATCCATTATGTTTACTTTTATAAGAAACTATCAGACCTTTCACCCAGTGTTGGTACCATTTTATGCTCCCACCAGCAGTGAATCAGAGTTTCAGTTGTTCTACATCCTTGCCAACGCTTCATATTGTCATCTTTATTTTTAGCCATTTTGGCTACTATTCTATAAGAGAAATGACTGTATGCTTTTCAGAACTGCTCTTGCTTTGATAGTTTGCACCACTCAATTTAGAATTTAATGGTTCTCCATGCATTTTGTGCATATCAATTCCTTTCACCAGATGGACTTCAAACTGCTTGAGAAGAGACACTGTGCCTTACCTGTTTTTATTTACTTTGTGATACCTAGCATTGAATTAGGCTCATATTAATTGCCGAATATTTTTTAATTGACCATTTGAGAACATACGGAATACAAACAAAAACAGGGTGGTAAAATGGTAAGCCGGAAAGCATCTATCATTGCTAAAGGATTCTTAATTCAGCCATGGATTTTATTGTGTATCCATGAACTTACATTCAGAAAGACTAACCAAAAGAGAGAGAGAAAGAGAGAATGTGAAAGAAACTGAGGCAAAGCAAGCATATTTACTGTTCCCTTCTAGGAACAAAACCCAACTGAAAAGAATTCAAATGGCAAAAGTTTTACAATTAGAGTATAACTCATTAACAGATATTATATTTATGTTATATATATATATATATATATATATTACATATTTGGAAATTAAGATTTTAAACAAAGATTTCTATCTTTTTTACCATATGCTACTATTTGTTGAAGTCTAAGCCCAAATGTGAGGGTATTTAGCATGCTTGTGTGTGCATGCTCTCTCTCTTGCTCTCTCTCTCTCGTACACACATGCACACACCACCCATACACACACACACAAACACACAGACATATGCACATGCACACTCTCTGTATCCCCTTCCTGTGCACCTTCTTCCTCCTGCTCTGCCCCCTGTTTTTGCCATGTAAGGAATCAGTGGGAAGGCAGCTGTCTATAAGCCAGGAAGAGAGTCACCACCAGAAATTAATTATGCTAGCACCTTGATCTTGGACTTCTAGCCTCCGGAACTGTGAGAAAATATATTTCTGTGGTTTATGCCACCCAGTTTATGGCATTTTCTTATGGCAACCAGAGCTAACTGAGACAAACCTACCATTCTTTTTACCAAAATTTCACCCTCCACAAAATAAGGTATTTTTCTCAGGAGAAAAAAAAAAAAAGTTAAAAATGTTGTAACTTAGTTAAAATCTATAAGTAAAAAGATTTTGCACTTTTATAAAGTAAAAAGTCCTGACTGGCACATAGTACATTCTGACTAAATGTATTGTAAATTGAATCTAGCTCAGTTCACACCTCTAACATTAGCCTGCAGCAGAGCTAAGTTTAACATGTAACCAACTTATATGTCTTATGATTTGAGAGAATTCATGGTACCTCCTTCTTCAAAACAACTATCTATCCTAATAGCCAGCTACCCTTAGATATCAATTCCTTCCTAAAGAAAGCATTAGCCGTAGTTTAAATGCAAATGTAGTTTTGAAGGTACATTAAAGTACTGTCAATAGCGAACACCTTAACAAGGATTAGTAAATAGGATCACCCAGCAGGATATGAAGAATGGAGATGTAGAACAGGTGGACAGGTGACTTTGTATTTTCTGGTGGGTAGAGATGGATGGAGAGTAAAGTAGATGAAAGAAGTCATCTAGAATAGTGGTAGAAAAGTTGCTAACATTTAAACATTGGGAGAATTCACATGCAAATTTTGATTTCTAGTTTCTGTTGAAAAAATAAGACCTAAAAGCACTAGGTCAGCATTCCTTCATGAGAGATGCTACTTAAAAAAATTTTTTTTAATATTTTTTAGTTTCATTAGGTTTTTGGGAAATAGGTGGTGTTTGGTTACATGAATAAGTTCTTTTATAGTGATTTCTGAGATCGTGGTGCACCCATCACCCGAGCAGTGTACACTGTATCCAGTGTGTAGTCTTTTACCCCTCATTCCCTTTCCACCATTTCCCCTGAGTCCCCAGAGTCCATTGTATTATTCCTATGCCTGTGTGTCCTCATATCTTAGCTCCCACTTATGATTGAGAGCATGTGATGTTTGGTTTTCCGTTCCTGAGTTACTTCACATGGAATAATAGTCTCCAATTTTTCTAAATTGAATAGTAGTCTCCAATGCCATTATTTTGTTCCTTTTTATGGCTGAGTAGTAGTCTGTGAGATATATATCACATTTTCTTTATCCACTTGTTGATTGATTGGCATTTGGGCTGGTTCCATATATTTGCAATTGCAAATTGTGCTGCTATAAACATGCATGTGCAAATATCTTTTTTGTATAATGACTTCTTTCCCCTGGATACATGCTTAGTAGTGGGCTTGCTGGATTGAATGGTAGATCTACTTTTAGTTCTTTAAGGAACCTCCACACTGTTTTCCATTGTGGTTGTACTAGTTTACATTTCCACTAGCAAGGCAGAAATTTTCCCTTTTCACCACATTATTGCCAACATTTATTATTTTATGATTTTTTTTTATTATGGCCATTCTTGCATGAGTGAGATATCACATTGTGGATTTGATTTGCATTAGATTATTAATGATGTTGACCATTTCCATATGCTTGTTGGTCATTTGTATATCTTCTTTTGAGAATTGTCTGTTCATATCCTTAGCCCACTTTTTGATGGGATTGTTTGTTTCATTCTATCTGATTTGAGTTCTTTGTAGATTCTGGATATTATCACTTTGTCAAATGTGTAGATTGTGAACATTTTCTTCCACTCTGTGGGTCAGCTCTGTTAACTCTGCTGTTTATTTCTTTTGTTGTGTAGAAGGAGAGCTGCTACTTTTAAAAGAATATTTGTTCTCACTTTTGCTATAGTCTCAACCACATCTCATGTCTTTCACACCAGGTATAACTTCATTATGGTATCTGCCAAGCCCCTGGAGGCCTTTCAGTTTGCCACCAAGGCCTAAAGCCTAGGAGGGTAGAGCTAAATGTGACAATGATTGGGAAGAAGGGACCTCTAGGCATTTAAGGGTGAAAGAGATGTTGAACACAAAATAGTGATGACAGAAAGTAAGACTGCTTAGGAAGGTGACGTGGCTTGTCCATGTGAAGTAAATGCAGGTGAGATTACTTTATAATCTAATACTATAAGCCTTCATTTTCTGATATGCCTTTTATTTTTCACATTTCTCTAAAAAATTAGATGGCCATATGGTACAATTAGTATCTAAACTACTTGCAGTTGAACACTACATTTCCAATTTATTCTCACAACTTGAAAATAATCTGTAGTTACCATTCTGAATATTTGTATTGTTCAGGATGGTAAAAGTTAATAAAATATTTTGCTGTTCATCTACCACATTTGTGGTATTATTTTGAATAATTCATTTTCTCAGAAGTTCCTACTCTCAAATGGATTTCTTATTTCCGAATTAAATTAACCTGATAAATACAAAGTAATATATGTCAGGTTATAAAAACACATTAGTGTTATCAAAATGTGATGATACATAACACATGAATTTGTTTCATGGAGTGTATTACTTTTGTTATCTTAAAACTGGAAAGAAGTGATTGTTATGTTTTAAAGCCCAACAACCTCCTTGAGGTAAATGAAGAGTGTTAGCTGATACAATAAACAATGCACTTAGCATAGTATCTGAACAAAATGAATACTTAATAAATGTTACCTATCTTCCCAGACCTACCCGCTTCCTTCTTATAACTTTCTTACTATTATTTTAGAAAGGGAAATTGAATTAGAATGAGCCTAACAACACTATAGATGAAGCACCTTACTTTCTCATATAAAACTTTGCTGAGAAGCTAAGAATATTACAAGGATGGTCAAATTAGAAGGCAACTAGTCTTTCAAATTTAATAGCAGCTTAATCTCAGAAATAAGTGTAATTAATGGGCAATCAAAACCATTTCTTTTATCTTGATTCCTTGTGTGGGGTGTTTGGCCAAGACCTTTGTTCATGGGCATACACACTGTGGGTGATGCTCTGGATAATAATAATGGCAGGAATTTTTGTATTTTTCATTCACTGCTGTGTCCTAGCATCTGGCAAAGTGCCCCACAGATAGTATTCACTCAGTATTAGCAGAATGAGTGAATGCGGTAATAAGATAGAAGGAATAGTCCCTGCCCCTGAAGAGTCCAAAGTTGAAACAAGTGACAAAATATAACATGGAACACAACTAACTTACAAAATTGCATGGATATAAATGAATATATCCCATTTACCGCTCTCATTTCTCTTGTCCACCCCAATACTTTCACCCTAAAATGCATGTAAATAGGCAGAATGAAGCAAATAAGAAATGTGCAATTTATGATGATGTTTATGGCATTTTTCATCTCAAGTCACACGCTTTTGCTATGCTAGTGCTGATCCCACGTTACAAGGTCATAGGTTGTAAAGTTTTTGTTTTATTATCTAGATTTCCTAATGCTTCTTTACTTTCTCCTCAAATGTTTCATCTAGATTTTGGTTCTTAAAGAATAAGTGTGTGTGTGTGTGTGTGTGTGTGTGTGTGTGTGTGTGTGTGGTGTGGTGTGTGTTGAGGGGTGGGAGTAGGGGTTGAACATGATGCTTAATTAGATCCGTAATGTTCTAAAGCATGACATTTGTGGCAACTCTGTATATATGTTGCTTCCTTTGAACTCCAGAAAGAGAATTATGGTTTTTTTAAGTATAATTCTTAAGACAGAGCTCCTCCTAGTAGCCTGGAGCTTCACATTGAGATTTTCCCATTGGCATACTAGGCAGCTGTTGGAGCTTAAAAAGCAATACCCCAAAATGAAGTCTTCAGAAGCAGCCTCAGAAGCAAAAGTTGTTCTCTGTCCTTCTCCTGCTTTCATGTCACTCAGTACCATTCTCCCCCGAGGCTAGTCATAGAAACTAGAATCTCTCTTCCCTAAGATGGAACATGGAAACCAGAACCCCTTTTCTCCAGAGCCAGCCATAAAACCTACAAATACTACTCTAACTTTCCCTCCATCTCTCTGTGTAAAGACTGGCCATATGTAAATTATCTGATGTACCTTATTTTACTGTAGGTAATAAGATCCCCATTCCATAAAGGGTCCTACCCCATGCCCAGAGGAAGAATTGCACACTCAGAGAGGTCAAGAATCTAGACAGACAGCCCTTGCTGGATTTCCCCATTCAGTCTATTAGCAATAGATCATACCGTTTTTGTCCAATCATATTTCTGCATGGCTGTCCATACTTTGTTGAACCAAAGCATAAAAATGGATAATTTCCCCTATATCTCTAGGTCTTAAATAAAGTTGTAAGTCTTGCCTTCAATGAATCTGTCTTTTGTGAGTTGATTCATTCAGTGAGCCTTCAGAGAGCCCTTTGGCTCTTACACAGCATTTTAAAATCACCATAGTTGCCAGATCCTGTCTGTGTACTGTGAGGGGAAACATGGAGATGGGACTGATCATATTTTCACTTATCCTCATTTATTTTTCAAAAAGGTATAATACCAGAGAGAAGACAGTGAACAAGGTGAGTAAATATGTGAGCAAATACTGTAGTCCTCACCATGTAGCCTGTTGCTGAATGGATGCTATACCGTAGAAGCTCTGTGAGAGCAGAAACCTTGTCTGTCCTGCTTCTGCCCTAAGTCCAGGACTTAAAACAGTGACAGGCACACAACTGGTGCTCACCAAACATTTGTTGAATGAAAAAATTCTATGAAAAGGAGTGATTATAATTAAGGGTCAAAGGGTAGGAAGGCAAGGTAGAGTTACATGACATCAGTTTTGCATAGGAGAAACAAGTGGATTAGCTTGTAGGATGCAGAGTAATTGTGGCTGAGAGACATAAGGTGAAATATCCAGAAGTAATAAGTCATATGTAGGAAAACCATATAATCTGTTACGCAAATCTGGACATTTTTAAGAATGAAAGAGGGTACTTAATAATTGTTCCAGGATTACATGTATAAATCAGGACCATCCTGAGCAATATGGAATATATGGTCACCCTCTTTACATGACAGCAAGTAACCTGACTATGGGGTTAGACTGATGAAAATAAAGTTTGAGAAAGATTACATTTGTTTCCATAATAGATATACACTTTAATTCTGAAAGCGAGAGAGTGAGAAAGAGACTAGAAAACCCGCTAGAATTATAATCATTATAATCTGTGCAAGAAGTGACATATGATAGCTTTGACAACAGAGAAGAGGTGGATCTGAAGGAGTCTGTGAAGAAGCAAGCAGATTCAAGTAACCAAGGAATATAAATGTTCAGGCATAATGCTGCCTGCAGTGTTATTTCAAAACTATATAAAGTGCAAGCTCTGATAAATTCTAAAATCAACTGAAGCTGTCTTACAGCTCTTTAATATTGGAGAACTTAACCTCTCTGACCTTCAGTTACCTAATGCACCTTCAGTTCGCTGAAGATAATTCATTCACAAAAACCTCATATTTTCAAACCACTTTGGAAATCCAAATTGGTCCCTTCAAACTAGCATGTTTCTTTTATTATTTTTAACCCAAAAAATTCTTAAGTAATTTTCTCAGGTTTATTGAAAGTGCCTTAAAACAAAGCAAAAACTTAAGCTGTCACTGTGAAATCAGGATCTTTCAAAGTCCTTCACGATTAAACAGTGACACAATTTATGCCTAGAGTTTGCTTTCAAAGTATATTATCTCCAAATGCATCTTGCGTCTTTCCTACATCAGAGAACATTTGTAAGGAAAATCATAGTAAAAAGTGATTCGATTCAGAAGATTTTGACTTCCTCCTGGTAACTTTTGAGTTTAAGAAAGAAAAATATGGAGCAAAGTCTTTGAGCCAGAGAAACCGCAGTTCTACCAAATAACTTTATAGCCTCTTTCCTTCAACTCTGAGAACTCTTTCCCACTTTCCTCATATCAGGCTGTTGCAGGTCTTGGCAATTGCTGCCTACCACTTAACTATGTGAATACTGCATTGTCCTGAAGGGTCTAGCACCTCTGATTTTTTTATTTTATTTTTCATCCAGAGCCTTGGTTTCAATTGCAATCCAGTTGGCAGGTCAAAACTCTATTTTCTCCCTTCTCTATACAAATAGACATTTTGCCAAAACTTTGGAAAAGGAAAAAATATTTCCCCATTTCTCCCTTTCACTTTTGTGCTTATACACTTGACTTAAGAAAGAATTTGCTATATTATTCTGTTTAGTGGATCTTTCTCTACAGTAATTGTAGCTCAACATTGTCACAGGTAGAGGGATAAATAGTGGAAATTCTTGGTAACACCTAAATGTCATGAGACTCATATTTCCCACTGTAGAAATTGGACCACTTCTGAGCTGTTGAAATTATTGCTAAATATATTTACAGTCTTTTTTACAATAAAAAGCTTTATTACTTTTATTATGGGCTGAAGAAAATGCTTTAAATCTTGAGTTCAGAAGTAATATCTCCTGTCCTAAAAGCAATGAAGCTTTTCAAGAGAGAGGTGGAAAGGAAGTACACTCTGAAAAGGTAGTTTATGGTTTTGGAATTCTGTTGCAATTTTGGTTCATATATTTTTACTAAGTGTAACCTGGATATGTAAATTNAAGAGTAATGTTTTTATAAAGTAAGAAATGATTTTATATCCTAAAAGACAGAGGCATATAAACCAGTAAGGAGCTCTGCATGTGCTTGATGGCTGTGAAATGACCTGTTTGATTTTCTATTACAGGCCAGCATACTGTGCTGCCCTGGGCCACCAGACCCAAACTGTGGGGTAGCCGACTTCTCGTTAGGGAGTCCTGTGCTACAGAGCGCATTCATAGCCTATAATAAATAAAGTGCATTTAAAATCTCGTGTGTAGAAAGTCCTGCATTGTGAAAGCAATACCACAAAAAAATATTTATCCTTGAAACACTATTGGAAAGAGGGGAAAAAAAATTCTGGCTAAACCCTGACAAATGAGTTTATCATTTGGTCATATGAAATAGTGTATGCACACATGTCCAGATAGTCAAAATCATTCAGATTAGTCCTGATAGACTAATTCATCAGTTCTTTCGAGGGTAAGCCCTAGCTAAGTTAAATAAAATGCTTTAAAAAAAGTAGTTGAATTATCTCAGGAGAGAAGTAAAAAGAACCCGGCCTCAAGTCTTAAAAAAAATTTCATAATTAGCTTTAGTGAATAGATCACCATTTTTGATTAGCATGTTTGTTGTACACAAAAGCTTCAGAAAAAGTGGGGATCCTTTTAATTTTCTCACTTAGTCTTGTTTATGTGCTGAGCAGACTGTGTGTGTGCATGTGTGTATGTGTGTGTGCGTGCCTGTATATGTCTCTATAGTACAGATGTACATTTAGATTGGGTAGGTTGAGATTATTACAGATCCCAAATTAATGGAGTTTGTGTTAATGAGGTTTTACACTATGTGTGTGTATGTGACAGACAAAGGCAGTGAAGAACAAAGTGTGCCAACTGTACCTCATATTTTAAGTCATTCTTTCTGTTTTTCTCACTGCCAATGCCATAAATTTTACTTGTCATATGAGAGGAAACCTATTTCTGCTATTGGTTTCTAGTATTGTTCTTTGTGATAAAAACTTTGAAGTCAGAATTTCTCTGAGAATTTGTAGATACATGAAGGGATATATGCCTAGTTATAACTTTCTCTCTTGAGATGGCTACCTTTTGTAATTATTGCTTTTTAAATTTCAACTTTTATTTTAGATACACGGAGTACATGAGCAGATTTTTTATATGAGTATATTACATGATGCTAAGGTTTGGGGTATGGATCCATCACCCAGATGCTAAGCATAGTACCCTATAGGTAGTTTTTCACTCCATGTTTCCGTCCCCGTTTCCCACATCCAGTAGTCCTCAGTGTCTACTGTTGTCATCTTTATGTCCGTGTGTGCCCAGTGTTTAGCTCCCACTTATAAGTGAGAACATGTGGTATTTTCTTTTCTGTTCCTGTGTTAATTCATTTAGGACAATGTCCTCCACTTGCAACCATGTTGCTGCAAAGAACATGGTTTTGATTTTATTTTTATGACTTCAGAGTATTCCATGGTATGTATATATCACATTTTCTTTATCCAATCCACCATTGATGAGCACCTAGGTTGATTTCGTGCCTTTGCTATTGTGAATAGTGCTGCAGTGAACATATGATTTCGTATGTCCTTTTGGTAGAATAATTTATTTTCTTTTGGATATTTACCTAGCAATGTGATTGCTGGGTCGAATGATACTTTTAAGTTTTTTGGGAAACCTCAAAATCAATTTCCACAGTGGCTGAACTAATTTACATTCCCATCAACAATGAAGAAGTGTTCTCTTTTCTCTGCAACATTGCCAGCATTGGTTGTTTTTCACTTTTTATAGTCATCCTGACTTTTGTGAGATGGTATCTCATTGTGGTTTTGATTTGCATTTCTCTGATAATTAGTGACGTTGAGCATTTTTTCAAATGATTGTCAGCTACTTGTATGTCTTCTTTTTGAGATATGTCTGTTCATGTCCTTTGCTGACATTTTAATGGGGTTGTTTTTGGTTTGTTAATTTAAGTTTCTTATAAATTCTGGATGTCAGACATTTGTTAGATGCATAGTTTGTGAATATTTTCTCCCATTCTATGGACTGTCTGTTCACTCTGTTGATAGTTACTTTTGCTGTGCAAAAGTCATTTAACTTAATTAGTTCCCACATTTTTTTATTTTTGCGATTGCTTTTGGGGACTTAGCCAAATTTTTTTTGCCAAGGCCGAGGTAGAGAGTGTATTTCCTGGTTTTCTTCTGGGATTCTTAGAGTATGAGGTCTTACATTTAAATTCTTAATTCATCTACAGTTAATTTTTATATATGGTGAAAAGTAGTGGTCTAGTTTCTCCTGCATGTGGCTGACCAGTTATCAAGGCACCATATATGGAACAGGGAGTCCTTTCCTCATTGCTTTGTCTTCCTTGTCAAAGATCAAATGGCTGTAGATATGAAGGTTTATTCTGGATTTTCTATCTTTTTCCATTGGTCTATGTACCTGTTTTTGTACCAGTACCACGCTGTTTTGGTTACTCTAGTCTTATACTATAGTTTGAAGTCAGGTAGTGTGATATCTCCAGCTTTGGATTTTTGTTGTTGTTGTTGTTTATTTGGTTTTTGTTGTTTTTTTGTTTTTGTTTTTGTTTCGGATTGCTTTGACTGTTCATTCAGGCTCTTTTTGGTTCTATATGTATTTTATAGCAGTCTTTTCTAATTATTTGAAGAATGACATTGGTAGTCTAATTGGAATAGCGTCAAATCTGTAAATAGCTTTTGGCAGTATGGTCATTATAATGACATTGATTTTTCCAATCAATCAGGATGAAATGCTTCTCTTTTTATCTATGTGGTCTGCTATTTCTTTCAGCAGTGATTTGTAGTTCTCCTTGTAGAGATTTTCCTGTATTTCTAGGTATTTCATTTTCTATGTGGCTATTGTAAATAAGATTGTGTTATTGATTTGATTTGACTCTCAGCCTTGATGTTATTGAGCTATACATATGCTACTGACTTTTGTAGATGGATTTTGTATCCTGAAGCTTTACTAAAGTTGTTTATCAATTCTTGGATCCTTTTGGAAGAGCCGTCTTTAGAGTTTCCTAGGTATAGAATCATATTATCAGGAAAGAGAGGTAGTTTGACTTCTTCTTTTCCTATTTGGATGCTTTTTATTTCTGTCTCTTGCCTGATTGCTCTGGCTAAAACTTCCAGAACTATGTTGAATAGGAGTGGTAAGAGAGAAAAACTTTGTCTTGATACAGTTCTCAAGGAAATGGTTCAAGTTTACCTATCCAGTGTGATGTTGGCTGTGGGTTTGCCATAGTCCTTATTATTTTGAGGTATGTTTTTTTGATACCTAGTCTACAGAGAGTTTTTATTGTGAAGAGATGTTGGATTTTAGCAAAAGCTTTTTCTGCATCTATTGCAATGATCATATGGTTGTGCTTTTGAAACTTTGTATGCAGTGCATCACATTTTTTGATTTGCATATGTTAAGAAGACCTTGGATCTCACAAATAAAACTAACTTGATCATGGTGTATTTACTTTTTGATGTGCCACTGGATATGGATTGCCAGTATTTTGCCAGTGTTTTTTTTTTTTTTTTTTTGTAGAGATGGGCTTTTGCCACACAGCCCAGGCTGCTCTCAAATTCTTGGGCTTAAGTGATCCGCCCCCTATGCCTCCCAAAGTGCTAGGATTACAGGTGTGTGCCACTGCATCTGGCTGACAAAGCTATTCTTTAGATCTTTTACAAATCTTCCCTTTCTTGCCACTTCACTTTGATATTTTATTTGAAAATAAACAATTTTTAAAATATGTATGCAAAACATGTTATAACTTAGTCAGATGATTCTTTCAAATATTCACCATATCCCAAAGTCCTCTCAACCATACCTTACATACTATATCTCCTTTCTTTCTTATCAGCTAGAAACTATAATTGTGATAGAATACGCATTATTCCTTATAATCTAATTCAATGAACACATCCTTATTGCGCTTCTGCATATGATTCACTTTGGTTACAAGGGTGAATATATTGAAATGCTTACAGAATTTCCCTTGTGGAGGTTTTCATTGAAAAATGTGCAATATCAGTATCTCTTTATTTTTAATCCTTATCTTCTAGTTATAAAAATGTAATATAAATTATAGTTATGTAATCTAAATGTAAAATATTGTTTAAAATACAAATTTTTAATAAAATATGAGCAAAGCCGTATTCTTCAAACTGTCTTCTGCACATGCATATGGATTTCATATGACAATGTGAATTGTCAATCATCATATATTAGAGATATATGGTATTTTACTTTGATGATTATAGCAGTTTCAACTAAAAGTTTGCCTAAATACTGTTGAACCTTTAGAAGCAATATGCCACTAACTGGGAAATGGATTTTTATGCATTTACTATCTACTAATGTAGAATGTTTTGTAAAATCACTGAATTTTAAACTACTGCAGTAATTACCTTGTCTTCTTACATCTTGTTTTCCTGACCTCCTAAACGTGCTGCATTTCTAAAACACCACATTGTGCACTTTATGTGAGTGCTCAAAACCATTAGTGACTCTGTATTGTCCATGGAATGCAAATGACTAGTATTTGCTCTACATTACACTGATTTTCCTGAGAGAAATTTTATACTTGCTGTGCTACATAGTACATTATCTTTTGTTAGTACAAATTTAATATATTTCTTTAGCCTCCAAATTCCTTTAAAAAAGAAGTATGTCTCCGTATCTTTTAAATCTGTTACCCCAGAATACTCTGAATCATAGCTATGCCACAGGAGATACTTGATAAGTGCTTATTAAATGATTGAATCAGACTATTTGAACCTTATCTACGTTTTTAGTTTCTTCACTTTCTTTTTTTGTTTGTTTGTTTTCCTAGACAAGTTTTCACTCTGTTGCCCAGGCTGGAGTACAGTGGTGCTATCTCGGCTCACTGCAACCTCCGCCTCCCAGGTTCAAGTGATTCTCCTGCCTCAGCCTCCCAAATAGCTGGGATTGCAGGCACATGCTACGATGCCCAGCTAATTTTTGTATTTTTAGTAGAGAGGAAGTTTCACCATGTGGGCCAGGCTGGTCTCGAACTCCTGACCTTGTGATCTGCGCACCTCTGCCTCCCAAAGTGCTGGGATTACAGGTGTGTGCCACTGCACCCGACCATTTTCTTCACTTTCTAACTCAAGATTTTTTCACTGTTTATTTGTAGCTAGTGGAAAAATAGTGATGGGGAGAAGAATAGTAGTCATGCTTGTTGGCCTCTAAAGGCCTGAAATCGCGATATATCCTGATTTGTCCAAACTCTGAATCTCCAAACTGTTCAAACTTTTCAAGACTGAACCCACCTTCCAAATTTTTTCAGACAGCCATTGTCTCCATTCTCTCAAGATAATACTATAACTGCCTCCATATTGTGCTTTTGATAGTAATGGTTTGCCTTGAAACTGCTGAAATGTAACTTTAAGGCATTGACCAGTTCTCACATTCTATACATTGTTATCAAGTCTATGTCCAGCCGTTAATATACGCTGATAGACCCAGAGCATATTCTCCATCACTCAGCTTTATCTTTCCAAATTGGAAAAAAGTATTTATATATTTGTATTTATGTATACATGTACATATTATTAAATCTATCTAGGTAATCTGTCTTCTTATTAATAATGCATAGACTCTTAGAGTTTGAGAGAAAACTTAAAAGTCAGTCATTCCCAAGCAGTCACCCTATGCTTGAATCCTGGCTTGGTTTGACTGCTATAATAAAATACCATAGATGAGGAGGCCTAAACAATAAACTTTTATTTATCTGAGTTGTGGAATTTGGAAGTGCAAGATCAAGGTGCCAGCTGATTCAGTTCTTGATAAGGTCCCCTTCCTGTTTTGTGGATGGCTACCTTCATGCCACCTTCTTGTTGTATTCTCACAAGGCAGACAGAGATCATCTTTCTCATGTCTCTTCCTAGAAAGGCACTAATTCCATTTATGAGAGCTTCACCTTCATGACCTAATCACCCCCAAAACGTCTCGTTTTCAAATACTATCACATTGGAGATTAGGGTTTCAACATATGAATTTTGAGGGAACACAAACATTCAGTCCATAGCCAATTCCAGTCACCTTTCTCAGTTTTCTTTCCAGATTTTCTCTCTTCATTTGGGATGATCACAACTACATACAATGATTGAGGTCTAGTCATGTCATCATTTCATTCAACAAATGCAGCAGATTTGGTCAGAGTTTTCAGGGAAGAGTCGATGATATTCATAGTTACATAGTTACATAAGTTTAGCTATCATCACTAAATGGTCACGTTTGAATGTTCAATCCATTAGTAAATCATTTAGCGATGATAGCCAAACTTATGTAACCCTAATAAACATATGACTCATGTGTTTTGATCCTGAGTGATGTCATCAAAAGTCACACTTCAAAATCAAAAATTCATAAACTCAAGCAATGCATCACATGTCCTATTTCTACCCCCTCAATTTATCATACACCACACTCTTTAGAAACCAAATATGTCCCCACCCCAACTCTGCATCTCTAACCTGCAAAGCCTCTACTCTGTCTGCTGTCCCACCTCTTCATAGATTCGGTTAACCTCTCTCACTTAGTCCTTTCCCCCTTCTGCAGCTTTTCTTATCCTGTCTCCTTGTCCTTCTTTGCCAATTCTCTGATTTATATCATGGAAATACAATAACTGATCTGTATTGACATGCTTTTTGCTGATAGTTGGAAGAGTAGGAGTAGTGGACAGGAGAAATTATGTATGCAAGATAAGGTTCTGTTTTGTGAACAATGTCTATAAAAACTCTCCTGTTGATAATTGCACTCCATGATGTATAGTTAGGGCTATATTTTATATGCATATTATCTCATAGTCATTTATTTTGTAGCTCATGCCACTTTCTGCCCTTTCACACTGTCACGAAGTCTTCTTACAATTGGCCATTTAGGGATTTTTGGTTTGGTTTGGTTTTTGTGACCTAGCAAAACTTAATGTTAGCAGTAAACTTAAGTCTTTACTGTGTATTATCATTTCCAGAGAGATCATTCCTATTTCTATCTGTATGTTCAATTTTATTTCCATGTCTTTACTACTATTTTTTTCTTTCTATGTTGTTAGATCCTAGAAGTCAAGAAACATTTCTGTTAACAGAACAATTAATGTCAAGGCACAAACAGTTTCTAATGGTAATCAATGCCAATATTTATGAAATGTTGGAGTTTCATATATGCCAATTGTCTAATGGTCAAGAACAGATATAGGGCTAATTCAAGGCAATCATAAATGCGTTTCCTGAGCCAATCTCAGCTCTTTTTAGGCATATTAAAATTAGGAGCTGTTGATAGAGTAGTAGAATAAACATAATTTCTATTTACATATACAAAGAAACTGTAGAGACATATAGAAACTAACCAAAGAATCACAAAAATAAGAATATTTGATAAGCGCTATGAAGGAAAATAATGACTCTATTAAGAGAATATCAATGGTCACTTCATTTTTATTGGTGAAAAAGGAATGTCTATTCGAAAAACCCATGTTCAGACCAAGACCTGAAGGATGAGAAGAGTTAGATAGAGAAGAGAATAGAAAAGGAGGCTCTAGACAGTGAAAAAAACATATGTTAAACCCCTGAGGAGGAAAATAATAGGTACATTAAAAACTTTGGGAGACATTCTATATAGCCACAGCAAAAAGAGCAAGGGGCAAAAGTCCAAGGAAAAGAGAAAAGCCAGAAAAGTAAACTTGAGAATTGTTTTAGGCCACATTAATAATTTTATATTTAATCCTCCCGTGCAATAGGAATCTGTCTCAGGTTAAAAAGCAGTGATGAAATATCATTTACAATTTTATAATGTGGCTAAAGATGGATTGGAAGAGTACAATTGTTAAGATACGACATAATTTCAGGCAAGAAGCAATGGTGTATTTGACCAGGGTGAAATTTGAGGCATAATTGAATGTGGAATTGACAAGATTTGGTGTTGGATTAATGGATCAGATGTGGAAGGTGAAGGAGAAGAAGAAATTCTCAGTTTTCAAGCTTGCACAATTGAAGAAATGAGGTGCTTTTACTGAGATGAGGCAATCAGAAAGAAGAGCAGTGTTTTTGTTTTTTGTTTTTTTGTTTTTTCTGAAGGATATAGGATTACACAAGTGTCCACTTTTTGATCTGTTAAGTTTGAGATGCCTATATGAAACATCTAAATAGAAATATCAAATAAGTTAGAAGGGTGACCTGATCTGATGACATACATTTGGGAGTTATGTATATAGATGGTATGTAAAGTCATAGGAATAGATAGACAAAGACAAATGAGAGGGAACCAGAGTGACCCTCACTAATCATACCAAGGCTCCCCCGACTTTAAGTGTTCTTCATCTTCCTGGTGTATTTGCAATTATTATTATTATTGTTTTTAGAGACAGAGTCTAGCTCTGTCGCCCAGGCCGGAGTGTAGTGGTGCAATCTCTGCTCACGGCAACCTCCACCTCCCAGGTTCAAGCTGTTATCCTGCCTCAGCCTCCCAGGTAGCTGGGACTACAGGTGCATGCCACCACGCCCAGCTAATCGTTATATTTTTAGTAGAGATGGGGTTTCACCATGTTGGCCAGGCTGGTCTTGAACTCCTGACCTCAGGTGATCTACCCACCTTGGCCTCGCAAAGTGCTGGGATTACAGGCATGAGCCACCGTGCCTGGCCTGCATTTGCAATTATTAATCATGATCTTCTCCTTGAAAGTTTGTCCACTCATAAATGCTGTAACATTACACTCTCCTTTCAGTCCTCCCTACTCTACCACATACACATTCCTTCTTTCAGGAAAATCATCTTCTGTCTTGTTTAGGGTCATACTAGTTGCTATAACATGAAGACTCCAAAATGCAGTGGCTCAAACAAGATGCAAGTGTAGTTCTCTCTCATGTAACAGTCCAAGTTTAAGATCAGTGAGAGGTTGTCTTGCATAGCATAGTTTAGGAGTCCAGTTTCTTTCCATTTTCTTGACTGTCTCCTTGGGTATTGTCTTTATCTGCATATTCAAAACATAGTTACAGTCATGTCTGTGTTTTACTGGATGGTAAAAGAGACTGTGAAGGAAGCAGACTTATTATCTAAAAAGCTCTGGCCTGAATATCATGCACATAACTATCTCTGGCATTTTATTGGTGAAAGTTAATCAAATGATCATGCCTAACAACAAGAATGGATGAGAAATACAGTATGTTTGTATAGTGTATCTGGCCAGTTGTATTAGTTTCCTATTGCTGCTGTAACAAATTACCACAAACTTGGTAGCTTGAAACAACACAAATTATTATCTTACATTTCTGGAGGTCAGAAATCTGAAATGGATCTCAGTGGGCTAAAATCAAAGTGTTGGTAGAGCTGTCTTCCTTCTGCAGGCACCAGGGAAGAATCCATTTTCTTGCCTTTTTCAGCTCTAGAAACTGCCTGCATTTCTTGACTCACAACCTCTTCCTCTATCTTCAAAGGTGGCAGCATGGCATTTTCAAATATCTCTGACTGATTTCTTCTGCTGCCGTCTTCCATTTTACAGGACATTCCGACTACACTGGGCTCACCCAGACAATCCAAGATAATTTTCCTGTTTTAAAGTCAATGGATTTGCAATCTTAATTCCATTTGCAGCCTTAATGCCCTTTTGCCATGTAGCCTACATATTCACAAGTTCTGGAGATTAGGATGGGGACATCTTTGGAGAGCTCATTATTCTGCATACCATACCAGCCATATACATACCAGGCTACGGATCTATTTCCATGGAATAAAAGGTGAATGGAGTCTAGCAGTCTTCACCACATTAACTTTCATGGCTTTTGTATTCAGGTAAGTGCTATTTTGACATCTGGATCAAACTAGTGGTGGTCAAAACGTTCTGCTTCAATCAATTCTGTGCTAATGACTCTCTAAAATACTTGTAAAATATTGTCTTACTTGTGCCTCAATTCCATATATAAATCAGAACTCCTCAAATAATTTTATCCCAGTGGTCCCATTACTTCTAGTCATAGCTACAAATCTTGAGATCTTCTTTAACTCTTCCTTCTCCTTTGGCTCCTGTATCTAAATTGTCATTTTAAAAAAAACATAAAAGATGGTTTGATGTATCCCTTTATTTGCTATGTCTTTTTGATTGGCCCCTCCTTGTTCATTTTTACTTACCTTGCCTTTGTTCAGGTGCTCATCTCTTGACTTATCACTTACTAAAATACCCTTCTTGACTATGACCCCACTCGTCTGTGCTCTAATCTGTCCAAATTTTGAAACCATTTCTTTTGTTTTCTCTGTTGTTTATCGTATTGGTTTAATCCCATTATTTTCTGGCCTAGGAACTTCTCTGTTTTCTACATCATTATAACCCAGCCCCTTTTCTGGGCTTACTAAACCTTTGATAATTTTACCGAACTTCACTCTGGTAGACATGATCACTTCTGGAATCAGTTTACCCTTTCTCACACACACACAGGCACATTTCTGTGCCTCTCCTTATGCCAAATCCCTTCTTGGTTACAGTACTCTCTTTGTTACCACTCCATATCGTAAACATACCTCAAGACTTTGCTTAACCTTTAGCTTGTCCATTGTCAAGCCTTTTGTTACCACTGCAGCATATTAGTGGATCTCTCATTGCTTGACTATTGGTTTTTGTCTTTCAGATTCATATCATATATATAGCATTTAGTTGACCTGTAAGTAATTCATAAATGAGAATTTTGATGATCCAAGTATGTAGTAAAATTCTTCAGGGTAGGAGTCATGTCTGCTTTTTTTTTTTTTTTTCTTACTTTGCAATGCCTAGCATAGTGCTGGGAACATAGAAACACAATAAATACTTGTTTAGTGAATCAGCCATCCTCTTTCCTTCTCTCTCCTTCTTAATAGTAATGGCCTTAGCTTGTTCTTGAGGGGTAAATACTTGAGAGGAGTACAGAGGACAAATGATTAAAAATAAAGGGGTGAGGTGGAGTCCCCAGACAAAAAGCAATGCAGGCCAGCCATTGTATTATGCATTTTACATGTGGTGATTAAGTTCTTGTAGGCATTAACATATGACAACCTGTTGAAATGATTTGTAAGTCTTTTAGGGTTTTACAAACAGCTTTATCTCTCAGATCTACATGATGAAATGGCAAAGAATTATTTATTATGTCTTTCCACCACTGGCATATGGAATTTTTTAAAGATTTATTTTAACTTTGGGGTTCTCTTGAGATTAGAGAACTGGCAAGGAAAAGAATAAAAGCTTCTTTGTCTCCTCAGGCCCACAGCATTATAAGCTCTACCGTGCTGTTTTGTCAAGGATCTTTCTCTTATCCATGCAAAGGAAGTGCTTTCTTTTTATTGTAATGTAGTTGTAAAACTCAAACAACCATCATAATTTCATTAAATCATGCTGAACTTCATAGAATTGCTGAAAAGGATCCATAATATGCAATATTTGTTCTGCAAACTGACTGAATATTTATAATATTTAGTCTATATCATGCTATTTATTCTAAAAAATGACATATTTGTTTTTGTTTTCTTAGTAGAGCATAAGGCAAATTATATTAATTAGGCTATTTACATGATTTCCTAACTTAGAGCAGTGAAACTTGCCTTTAGCTAGCAAATAATTGGAATTACAATTGCTAGAGATATCACAAGTTTGTTAATTATATCAGGCTTCATCAAGCTCTGATAGGTTGCTAAATGGACTTTTTTCCCTCCTCCCCCCTTTTTTCCTTTTCTCATTTACCTCAACGCCTGTCCCCTTCGTTCCTTATGTAGAATGAAATTGCTATAAAGTGTATATATGTAATACCTCATCATCTGAGCTACAATTTTCACTTCAAATTTGGGAGTCTATAGTCTTCTGTAGATGGACAGATTATAGTTTGTCATTGTTCCCTTTTGAAAAAAATTAGACTTGAATGTTGAGAAGAACCCCAGGTCTTACCCTCTCTGCTTTTCAGAAATAATGGAAATTGTAAAAAGAGATGTTTAAAGCAGAAACCCAAAACAATGAAATCTAACAAATTTAGTGGCAATGTAGTATCCTATAAAACTATTTTAGTTTTTACTGTTAAGATGTATTTAGATTTAGATGTTT
>NW_016107525.1:849669-862003 GCF_001604975.1 Cebus imitator
TGGGGGGCAATAGAAAAAAAAAAAAACATGATTCAAGACAAATCACTAATAACTGAAAGAAGCTGTACAGCATTTTCTGACTATGCTACTGTTGTCTAATGAGTTCCAGTGCCTCCCCGTTTTTCTTAGAATACTTTCCAGACTGTGTTGTATGGACACTAGTTTTCTAGCACACTATTCCTGGGATATAATCCTCAAAATAAGTGGGAAGTAGTCCAACCTCAACTAACTTCAGGAAATCATGTATGTTATACCTCATTCTGAGAGAGCCATACTACATGTCAACAGATGAAAGGATCTGAGAAATCCTACAGAGGACAACTATTTATTATTGATTAACCTAGTATTTCCAAAGCATGTTTGAGCATAGGTTCTTCTTTTTCTTTTTACACAACGCCTATTGGCATTTTGTGGACTTATGTACTGGATGAAATGGTACCTTGGGCTAAAGGCCAAATGTTCCATGTGTCCTACAAGGCTGGTCACAGTTCATCCCTCCCTTTCTCTCTAATCTCACCTCTTGCTACTTTCCCTCCCATTCCTACTCTTTCCAGTTCCGTAAAAGAAGCCATCCTCGTCCTCCTCTCTCACTTCCAGACCTTTCTTTACTGAATGAATGTCTTCTCATGACTCTGGTCTCCAAAGAACTGTCCTTTCTTTGAAAATCCTTGCCTGATCCTACACCTTTACAACTCAGTGGTTCCTTTCAGGGGCACCTTTCTTTTTCTGTTTTCTGAAGCGCACTCTATTTGCTTGTCTCTGTGTGTCAGTAAGCTGTGTTCACTGATATATCCTCAGGCAGTGGTGTGATAGAACTAGCTTGTGCTGGAACTGGCTTGCACTGGCTCACAAGAGCCTATTGTTAAGTTTTCAGAAATGTTGTCAGTCCATTGATGTCCCCATGGTAGCTCAAAATCAGCCATGGTGGGAATATTTTCACTACAGAAACTGGCCAACACAACAAAGCTGGCTTGTTTTGAGCTGGTTGTTAAATATTCACCTACACATCACTGACTCCATACCTAGCGTAGCACCTGATACCTGATGCACAGTGGGCATTTAATTAGTAAATTTTTGAATGAATGAATGAATAAACTAGTTCTAGTTTTCAAAAAGATTTTATGTTGTCTCAGTGTATCTACTTCTTAGGCTCTGGGAACAATCCTCTTCATATTATGCAAGTTTTCTTTTGCCTTTTTAAAAAATCTATTTTGCCTGAAGGAAAGGACTCTAATTTATTTCTACATAACCTACAGTGCCTTGAAGAGAGTAAGCAGTTCATAATTTTTAAATGACAGTTATATCTATGAACTGAGCATGTGCTGTCTCACCTCCTTTAGTCAGTCAATCATACCTCCTCTAACTCGTATTCCACTGGTAATAGCAGTCACTGAGCCTAGCGGTTTTTCTTTTCTAAAATATACTGAGTATAGAGTCACCATGGGCAGATATAAAAATTGGTTGTTGTTTTTGAAGCCCCAATTCTGCTCATCAAATTTTCCAGGTGAGTAGGGGAAGGGACACACACACACACACACACACACACACACACACACACACACACACTGCTCTCTCAAAACTGAGAGAGTTGCCTAATTAACTTGAATAATTAGATTACTGTCTTGGGTCAGGTTCTCCAGGAGCCCGCTTGGAGATGAGGAGTTGTGTACAAGTAATTTATTAAGGAATTGCTCCCAGGAGAAACTGGCAAGAGAGTGAGTAAAGCAAGCCAGGGACAGAAAGCCAAGTAGGAGTGTCATCTTGGGCAAAAGTCCTGGGGAATATAGGCTTTTGTTGGACTCCACAGAGGAATGCTAGACTATTACATCTCAGAATCCTTCCAACCTGAGGCAAGGATGTGGGAATTTCATACTCCTATTCCTGAAGACCACAGTGGTTGGAAACAAAAATAGGCATGGGGACAGGCACACACATAGTGTGAGAGAAATCCGAGGAGATCTGGAAGGAAGGAGCATGTTAAGTCTAAAATGAGATCATAAATTCAGAGTTAAGCTGTTTGTCTTTGGATATGCTTTAACTATCTTTAGTCATGACTCTTGTTAATCACCTCTTTGACCTTGGAGAGAGAAATTCTGGGTCTCAGTTTCCTCATTTATAAAACAGAGATAAGGAGAGACAAACCAGCTTCACAGGATATGTAAAGCAGTTTGGACTTCAGCCTAAGGCAGCATTTCCTCCAAGAAATCAAAAAAATGCTAATAGGTGTTATGTAGAAAGAAACAAAAATCTATGCACAGACATCTTTTAGAAAATCAGGTTAATCAATGTTAAATGAGTGTCCTCACTGTAGAATTTCTCAGAGTCTTTTATCGGTTGATATGTTGGACTACATATCTCGAATGTCCATTTTAGAGCTAACATTCTATTGTTTCTTAATAACTGACAGGTCTGAGATTTTATCCTACTTGCAAGCTAGAAAGTTAACCTAGCAGAAGACAGGAGACTCCTGGGTCAAAGGCAAGGGACAGTTTATTATTCATAGCAGTATCCACAATATCTGCATTTGTGTAAGTTCTCTGAGCCACAGTTCCCAAGGGAAATATGGAAAGGGTTAGATGACATCTGCATAGGCAGTGGGTTGCATTATAGGAAAGAAATTCTGAGCTTAAGGTAGCCAAATAATTTATCATGGACAGTAAGTATGCCCGATCCCATTCCTGGAGGAAGATATTATTTTTAATATACTTACAGAAAAAAGTGTGCCCTCTATTTTAGCAGGAGACACTTCCTCTAGCAGAGATGTTGGCTGTACACATATTTTTCAAAAGATCACCCAGCACAAAAGTAGTCAATGCTTCTGCTTGCTCAATGTGTAGAAAAGCCAAATCGATATGGACAAATGTCCCCTTACATTGTTCTAGAGCCTATTTCACCAATTATTTCTCTTAAGATAATATCTGAGATGTGTGGACAAGAAATAAGTAAGCGTTTTCCTGAAACTTGAGTAAATGTAACCCTTTCTGATCAGATCATCTCTTAGAAAACAGTGAGAGCTGATGAACTTAATAGGTAGATTCTCAGACTCAGGATATGTACCCCATAAGCTTGTCTTCCTTTCTTCTTCCTGTGTCTGTTTATTCAAGTTGCTTAGGAGTTACTAAGATTAGTCACACTATTTCCAATCTGTACTATGACCTCAGTATTTGCTTTAAGAAATACAGTAAAATTTGGGAATAACAATAGACATTATTCACCAACTTCCTAGCAAATCCACCCAAGTTATTTCTTCATCTGTGGAAAGTTTCTCACCTTGGACCACCTTCGGAGAGAATATAATCAAGCTAGGCAGATAAATATACCCTCACAGGCCCAAGGCAAATCATAATTTTAATAAAAATTGGAAATATGACCCATAGTATTGGGACTGGGCCTCTCTAGGCTGTTTGAATGTATCATTTTCAAGGCTTGGCATGGAGCAGGCTATAGACATCCTAGAGTGCTAGGAACATGCATTAAGTTTTTCTTAATCTATTTTTCTTACCTGACAAGGTAAGCACCTTGGATATTTTCTGGAAGTGAAAAATGTATACGTTATAAATACATGAAATAAAGTATTTGCAAAATTGATTTCTACCTCAAGTATAATAAAACCATGCCCAACCAGAGTACTAAAATATGGTCAGCTGAATTGATTAGTGTGAGAATCTATACCAAGTATCAATTTTCTCTGAATTTTAAGCAACACGGCCAATTTCCATATTTTATGACAGGTTAATGTTTATGAAGCTTTCAGATTGTCTTAGTATTTCCTCAGCTTGAATCTTCCAGTTAAGTTATTCTGGCATTTTTCACATGGATATAATGCAGATTCTTTAGTTATTTCATTAAAGCCAAATAGAAATATATTAGCTAAAATGTTCCAGTGATTATGCCACATGGTTCAGACCCTGTCTCCATTTTCAAAGCCGAAGAGGTATAAATGTATGAGTTGTCATAGACGAGCTAAGTTAGTATAAATGATTACTATATGCAAGCTGTGGAATCAGTCTAATTTCTCTTACCTCACATCTCAGTGATATACACACATACCTGCATAATTAACCTCAGTTCATAAGGACAAAATCAATAGCCTTCATGAATTCCACAAATGATAGATGAAGAAAATCTGTAACAGTGTGCTGGATCCCATACTTCCTCTGGGAATGGGTTGATTACTAAAATTTGAGAATCACACTTGCTGTTACAGTGTTTGGGCCCACCTGTGTGTTATGTGCTATAATTATCAGAATAATAGAAAATGATATTTCAATATGGTTTATTTTCTCTCTTTCTGAGTGAATCTCCTTAGGAATCAGTTTTATTAATGAGACCAAATTATAAGCAACCCTGCTTGCTTGTCCTTGATATAATTAATTTAAACAAATAGCCAAAAATAGGCCCTGGTAATTATGTTTTATAGGTATGTACTCCACGTCATTTTTCAAGTTGTTGTCATAGTGTTATGTACCCAGTAGGTGCTCAATAATTATTAATTGATGTTGATGTAACAGTTTTCTTCTGGAAGTAGTCAATTTCTCCTATTTGTGTATCCTTTGTTTTCTTCTGTGCCTCCTTGATTACAAGGATCTGATCAAAGACCTTCTTACCTCCTCATACTTAGAAGAGCACATATTTTAAAAATTGTTAAATCCCTTTTTCATAACAAAAGCAACTGCTGTCAAAATGATTTCCTCACCACATTTAGCATTTCCCTCTGTAAAAATAAAACCCACAGAACAACATGTAATATCTTGCACAGTATTTATGATGGGAAAAAAAAAGTGCCTTTCATAATGAAATCAACCACAAACCAGAAGTCCTTCCTTAACCAGCTCCAGGACTAACGGTTATTAGAGTAGGTGGCAGCTTATTTGAGGCACAAATATATTATTTCAAACAGTCGTGCTTGACATTCCCAACTTCAGAAGGGCCTTAAAGTCTATTTAAACTAGGTTAAGGGTGTGTGTTACCAAAGAGGGAAAACACATTAATTTACACATGACCTGGGATTAGTTTTTCTTTTTCTTTTTTTTTTTTTTTTTTTTTTTTTTTTTTTTTTTTTTTTTTTTTTTTTTTTTTTTTTTTTTTTTTTGAGTTTCGCTGTTGTTCACCAGGCTAGAGTGCAGTGGCACGATCTTGTCTCACTGCAACTTCCAACTCCCTGGTTCAAATGATTCTCCTGCCTCAGACACCTGAGTACGAGGATTACAGGCATGAGCCACCATGCCCAGTACTTTTTGTATTTTTAGTAGAGACAGTATCACCCTGTTGGCCAGGATGGTCTTGATCTCCTGACCTCGTGATCCACCCGCCTCGGTCTCCCTAAGTGCTGGGATTACAGGTGTGAACCATCGCATCAGGCCTGGTTTTTCTGATTAGCCTGTTTCTACTCAACAGCAGAAAAAATTTTTAAAAAAGGCTCATAGGAGATGAGGCACATGCTTGCTTCTGATGAAGGAAGGAAGCCAGGACAAGGAACACATGGGATCATTGAGTCACAGGATAGCCATGTCGTAGTGATAGGAAGTCTTGGACATCCAGGGGAACACAAGGGCAGTGGGTATCTTGGGCAAGAAGAGTGCTTATGAAAAAGGCCCAGAAAGAAGAAATGACAAACTCTTAACTCCATAATTTCTGCTTAGATCAACCGCATTCCTAAGTTTAAATAAAAAGACAATTTGCCTTCTAGCAGTGGTTCTCAACCCCATCTGTACATTAGAATCACCTAGAGAGCTTTTTAAAAATACATATACTTGGGGCCCACTACCAGAAATCACAATTTAATTGATCAGGGGTAGAACCAGAACATTGCTATTTTTTTACATCTCCCAGGGCAATTCTAATGTGTTGCTGATTGGCTAACAACTGACCTATAGTAAAATTGAGAAGTTGAGGCTTCTTCACACATATGAACCATTTTTTAGTCTCTGTTTTTCTTTAAAGCGGTGGTTTTAAAACTTTAGTGTGTATCAGCATCACCTAGGGAGAATTGCATATTTAATTAGCACCTTCAGACAATTCTGATTCCAATCACCCACTTTGATGAAAGCAGCCTGAGATGAATGAGAAGGATCAAAGTCTGATCTATAAGTAAAAGGTAAGTTTGGGAATGTACAATATAGACTATAGCTTTGCTACTTAAGGTGAGGTCCTCAGGCCAGCAGTAGCACAGGCATCTTTTGTTTGAGAATCTCAAGCACCCAACCCAGACTTACCAAATCAGGGTCTGCATTGTAACAAGATTCTCCAAGTGATACAAATGCATGTTAAAGTTTGAGTAGCACTGTGCTATTGAACCCTTAAACCTCCCTTATAACTTGACCATTTCTTGTTCAAATTAGGATATGAGTAGTTTTCAGACTTTGTCTTGTTACATGGTAGGCAATCAATAAATATTTGAATGAATGATTGAATTAATGCACTGCCCACCTTTGAGTAACAAATACTGAACAGAATATGTCCCAAGTGATTTTTTTCTTAAAAATTTTGAGCATAGACCTTTTATAAATTTGCAGGAGAAAAGGGGTTTCCCAAAGATTAGCTAGAGGAGAATATTTTCTCTTATTTCTGGCCACTCACACCCTCCCACATAAAGTTCGTTAACTCTACACAAGGTAATTGTCTTTTGACGTGTACATTTTAAAAAGGTCTATCTGAACCCTGAGGAAGTGTCTGCACTTTGTCTTATCTTTACTTTGCATGCCTGTAGGCATGTGCATGCATGCGTGTGTGCGCATGCATTGTCATGCATGTCGCTATGTACATCCATTCACTAACATACATGGTGGTCCTCTGGGAACACAATAAATAGAGTTGGCCCCTATGCTACTGTTGTTATTGCTAACCTCATTATAATATGTAGAATGAGATTGAATGATGATGTAAGATTTAGTCAGATCGATATATTTTGTTGACATGTTTGTGATGCTGTTGATTCAGATGGCCAGAAAGCTACATCTGTTCAGAACTTAAAGGTACTTAGTAATTTCTTTTTATTGCTGTTTGCTGGGAAATGGCATTAAAATTTTACTTTGCTTGTTTATACCAGACCTTCCAGCTATGAACTGAATATCCTTCAGCATAAGAAATGCTGGCATTGTTTTTATTTTTTTATAAGCACTCCGGGTGATTTTGATAAAGGTGTTCTCTTAATCATAATTTGAGAAAACCTGGTCCAGAGTACCAACCAGGATGCAGGAAGAGCAATAAATATGATTGAACTTTTACCACGGACCAGGCACTGTGCTTTTAGGTGCTTTTCCATATATCGTTTTACATAATCTATACCACAGCCCTCCCTTTCGCATGTGAGGAGAATGAGGCTTAGGGAAGAAAATAGTGTGCTCCAGGTCACACAGTTTCTACATGACGGATATCAAAACTGAACCCACAATTAGCTGAGATCACATGTTCTGGAATCAGGCTGCTCGTGATAGGGACCTAGGTCAGCTACTTCCCTTGGAAGATTGCTTAACCACTCTGTTACTGGAAAGAGGTCCCATTCCAGACCTCAAAAGAGGGTTCTTGCACTTCCTGCAAGAAAGAATTTGGGGTGAGTTCATAAAGTGAAAGCAAGTTTATTAAGAAAGTAAAGGCATAAAAGAATGACCACTGCATAGGCAGAGCAGTGGCCTGGGCTGCTCACGTAGGTATACTTATAGTTACATCTTCATTATATGCTAAACAAGGGGTAGATTATTCATGAGTTTTCTGGGAAAGGGCTGGACTATTCTCTGAACTGCGGGTTCCTCCTTTTCTTAGACCACATTAGGTGACTTCGCCACATTGCCATGGCATTTGTAAACTGTCCTGGTGCTGATGGAGGTGTCTTTTAACATACTAATGCATTATAATTAGCATATGATGAGCAGTGATGACCAGAGGTCACTTTTGTTGCTATCTTGGTTTTGGTGGGTTTTGGCAGGTTTCGCTATCTTGGTTTTGGTGGGTTTTGGCAGGTTTCGCTATCTTGGTTTTGGTGGGTTTTGGCCAGCTTCTTTACCACATCCTGTTTTATCAGCAAGGTCTTTGTGAGCTGAACCTTGTCTCAACCTCCTATCTCATCTTGTGATGTGGAGTCTCTAACTTCCTGGGAATGCAGCCTTATTTTACCCAGCCCCTATTCAAGATGGAGTTGCTCTGTTTCAAACACCTCTGACAACTCCATATCTCACTTTCCACGTCTATATAGTAGAAATAATACCTTACAGGGCTGGTAACAAATTAATTGTGATAATACATGTAAAGTACTCGGAAGAGCAGCAGCTGACATAGAACAGGCACTCAGTAAATGATAGCTACTGCTGCTATTTTTATTGTTATCACCATTATTCTCGTCAGTATCATCATTTTTATTGTCATTATCCTAATTACCATTATTATCATCAATATCATCATCATCATTATTTGACTCCAAAGGACTTGTTGTTTTCCACATCATGTTACCTCCCCAAAGTTGTGATTATAATGCATTCTGCAGAACACAAAATTACTCTCTCAAAAGAAGAGCATAAATACCATGTAATAGTATATTCAACACGTTGCATCAGTTACTCCACCCTCTCTCTTCAGCAATCTCTCCTCTATTTACTCCTTTCCCTCTGTCCTGACAATTTACAGGTCTCTCTCTGTGGGCTTCGGTATGGGCATTATTTAAGTTCACCATTAGGTATGGAGATACACAAGAAACTGTAACTGCATTAAAAACACAGGCAGCAGAGGCCTCACCAAGGTATCCCCACGCTATGAAGCAGATGAACATTTGTTTCAAAGAATGATACCCCTGTTGAGTAAACATTTTAGAGCAGCAAAAGGCATCAAGTATATTCTGTGGTTTAGTTGGGCTATTCTAAATTGTAAATATATTAGCGAAGGAAATCAAAATATTTTACCCTGAAGTGTATTTCTTTGACCTATTTTGAAATGGCTGCTGCAAGACCAGACCGAGGTAGCCCTGCAAAGGTCTTTTGTGGGGAAATTTGCATCTGTAGAGAATCTCCACTAATGCAGCTAGGCCTTCCCTTTCAAGGCCTTTCCCTAATCTTGGAGGGATTAACTTCAAGTCTGAGGCCTTTAAAGGTCTGAAAAGAAACATTTGCCATCTATTTTCTCTTAGGGCTGCTACCTGTGAGGTTTCATCTACATAATAAGACTACCTTGGCTAGCCAGGCCTCTCCTTTTCTCCCACAACCTGTCTTGTCATTAAAACCTGATTTACCAAACCTGCTTGTGGCCATGCTCTGAGCCCTCATTCTGTCCATAACCTTAAGATGGTATGTAGGTTTCTGTACCTCATTGATGAGGGCCAGGGGTGGGTCTTCATTCTGAAGGCTCCTGTGTGTACATGTTAAATAAATTTGTATGCCTTTTCTCCTGTTAATCTATCTCAGGGCAGTGATTTTTCAGTGAAATTTTTGGAGGCCAAGGGCCGTGGCCCTCACATTAAAAGAGACTTATAAACCAAAAATAAAATTTGAAGGCCATTCCCAACCATCTGAACGGACTTCCTGCTAGGCCAGGATACTCTAAAATTTAACCTGAAGGACTGATTCAAGCCATAAGGGGAAGTGGGGGTCAGACATGCCTCATTGTACCCCTCCAGCATTAACACAGACCTTAAGTCTGGTAAGAAACCTTGACAGTCCATTGTCTCTAAAGCCTGCTACTTGGAGGCTTCGTCTGCATGATAAAACCTAGGTCTCCACTGTCAGGTCTCCATATGCAACCCTGGAGCCTGAAAGTCTGAAGTCCTGCTTGCCTCAGCTAAAGTCTCCCACCCCTGCCTGCATTCACCATTGACCCTGATCGCCCAGCAGGAGCTTCCTGCAAGCTCCTGGCCCAACCCTGCCATCTTAACTGTTCTTATGATAATATAAATACCTCTCACCCAACCCTGCCATTGTAACTGAACTTGTATACACCTTGCCCCTACCCCCCACCACTGTAACTGAACTTACTCTGCAACACCCCCGGCCCAAAAAACTACCCAAACCTATAAAACCAACTCCTATCCCACTGCCCTTTGCTAATGCCCTTTTCGGCCTTAGCCCACCTGCACCCAGGTGAGTAAATAGCCATGTTGCTCACACAAAGCCTGTTTGGAAGGTCTCTTCATTCAACGCGCGCATTTTTTCAACGTCCACAACTCCTTATCTTCACCCAGACATTCCTTTGTGCTGATAATAACTCTGTCAATCAATTACCAATCAGAATATGTTTAAATCTACCTACGACCCAGAGCCCTCCCATCTTCTCCCACAACCCCCTATCCCCTTCAAGTTGTTCCGCCCTTCCAGATCAAACCGATGTAAATCTTACATGTATTGATTGATGTATGTCTCCCTAAAATGTATAAAAACAAGCGGTACCCTGACCACCTCAGACAGATGTTGTCGGGACCTCCAAGGCTGTGTCACAGGCACATCCTTAGTCTTGCCAAAATAAACTGCTTATATTGATCAAGACTTGTGTCAGCTACTTTTTGGTTTACAGTCTGTAGGCCACAAATACTATTTTGGAGTTGCAAATAGTATTTAATCCCGTCTACTTTGGTCCCATGCTTCTAGTTCTTTTCCAGTCAGGACAGTACATACTGTATATGGATCAGGAATGTGAATTTTAGGGATAGAGAATGATAGACCCAAGGCTTAGCACTGCCACGTATGAGCACTATATCTTTGAAAAAAAGTTACATCACTTCTCTGAGCCTCAACTTCCTCAGAGCCATAACAAAGATAATAAGAATTCTGTCCTTAAAAGATTGTTATGAAGATTAAGTTAAATACCCTCAATAAGGTACCTGACATAGTATCTGGCCCCAAGTGTTAAAAAAAAATGCTAATATAGTAGCAATTATTCTGCCACTCTATTTGTTTTATCTACTGTTCCTAGTAAGCCTTGATAGCCTCCTCATAGCCTCTGGACACCAGTTGTGACATCTTCCAACATTACGCAGATTATTTATTAAATGCTCAAGAGCGTAAACTAGATTTCCACAGGTGCCGAGAGAGCTCAAGCTGGTAGGGTCCATGGAGATTGTGTATTGAAATAGAAACTCAAAATGATTGTTTTAAACAATAAATGTTTGTTTACCTATATTACAACATAAAATAGGCTCACAGTAAATGTCTTAAGATTTAATAACATTTTAACATATCTTAAATTACAATGACTTGATATACTTTCCATCAGCAATCAAAGCCAAAAATGGTACACTTGTTCAACTGCCCACATGTTTTATTCTCATTAAATAGAGAATGCGCTATTCCAAGCATGAATCTCTCTGGAATGAGACTTTTTGGAAGCTGTGACCTTTCTTTCTGTTATCATTAGAAGAAAAATCAATGTATTTTCTACCTTAATTCATGCATGCTGAGGAGAAATCAGCTACTTGGATTTCATTATAAGAAATAAAACCTAGATTCCAGGGCAAGATGGCTGAATAGGAATAGCTCCAGTCTGCAGCTCCCAGAGAGATCAGCGCAGAAGGTAGATGATTTCTGCATTTTTGACTGAGGTAAACGGCTCATCTCGTAGCCCATGGAGGGCAAGCAGAGCAGGGTGGGGAGTCGCCACACTCAGGAAGCGCACAGGGTTGGGGAACCCCCTCTCCTAGCCAAGGGAGGCCGTGAGGGACTGTGCTGTGAAGAATGGTGCATTCCAGCCCAGATACTATGCTTTTCCTATGGTCTTTGCAACCCACAGACCAGGAAATTCCCTTACATGCCTACACCACCAGGGTCCTGAGTTTCAAGCACAAAACTGGGTGGCTATTTGGGCAGACACCAAGCTAGCAGTAGGAGTATTTTTCCATACCCCACTGGTGCCTGGAATGCCGGTGAGACAGAACCCTTCACTCCCCTGGAAAGGGGGCTGAAGCCAGGGAGCCAAGTGGTCTAGCTAAGCGGATCCCACCCCCACAGAGCCCAGCAAGCTAAGATCCACTGGTTTGAAATTCTCACTGACAGCACAGCGATTTGAAGTCAACCTGGGATGTTCTAGCTTGGGTGGGGTAGGGCGTCTGCCCTTACTGAGGCTTGAGTAGGCAGCTTTCCCCTCAAAGGGAAAACAAAGCCACCAGGAAGTTCGAACTGGACAGGGCACATCACAGCTCTGTAAAGCCGCTGTAGCTAGTCTGCCTCTCTAGATTCCTCTTTTCTGGGCAGGGCATCTCTAGAAGAAAGGCAGCAGCCCCAGTCAGGATCTTATAGATAAAACTCCCATCTCCCTAGGACAGAGCACCTGGGGGAAGAGGCAGCTTTGGTGCAGCTTCAACAGACTTAAATGTTCCTGCCTGCCAGGTCTGAAAAGAACAGAACTCCCAGCACAGTGCTCC
>NW_016107525.1:862018-869196 GCF_001604975.1 Cebus imitator
TCCTCAAGTGGGTCCCTGACCCCCATGCCTCCTGACTGGAATATAACTCCCAGCAGGGGTCGACAGATACCTCATACAGGAAAACTTCAGCTGGCATCTGGTGGGTGCCCCTCTGGGACAAAGCTTGCAGTAGAAGAAACAGGCAGCAGTCTTTGCTGTTCTGCAGCCTCCACTGATGATACCCAGGCAAACAGGGTCTGCAGTGGACCTCCAGCAAACTCCAGCAGACCTGCAGCAGAGGGGCCTGACTGTTAGAAGGAAAGCTAACAAACAGAAAGGAGTAGCATCAACATCAACAAAAAGGATGTCCATACAGAAACCCCATCTGAAGGTTACCAACATCAAAGACCAAAGGTAGATAAATCCACAAAGATGAGGAAAGATTAACAAAATAGGCAGTAAGTAATAGCCTACCCACCGAAAAAAAGCATACGACCAGATGGATTCACAGTCAAATTTTACCAGAGGTACAAAGAGGAACTGACACCATTCCTTCTGAAACCATTTCAAACAATAGAATAAGAGGGACTCCCCCTTAACTCATTTTATAAGGCCAGCATCATCCTGATACAAAAACCTAGCAGAGACACAATAAAAAAAGAATATTTCTGGCCAGTGTGCCTGATGAACATCTATGCAGAAATCCTGAATAAAATACTGGCATACCAAATCCAGCAGCACATCAAACAGCTTATCCAACATGAGCAAGTTGGCTTGATCCCTGGGATGCAAGGCTGGTTCAACATGTGAAAATTAATAAACATAATCCATCACATAAACAGAACCAGTGACAAAAACCACATGACTATCTTAGATGCAGAAAAGGTCTTCAATGAAATTTAACACCCCTTCATGCTAAAAACTCTCAATAAACTAGGTATTGATGGAGTGTATCTCAAAATAATAAGAGCTATTTATGATAAACTAACAGCCAGTATCATACTGAATGGGCAAAAATTGGAAGCATTCTCTTTGAAAACCAGCACAAGACAAGGATGCCCTCTCTCACTACTGCTATTCAACATAGTATTGGAAGTTCTGGCCAGGGCAATCAGGCAAGAGAAAGAAATAAAGGAAAGTGGGGTGTGGTGGCTCACACCTGTAATCTCAGCACTTTGGGACAAGGGCAGGTGGATCACCTGAGGTCAGGAGTTTGAGACCAGCCTAGCCAATATCATGAAATCCCATCCCTACTAAAAATACAAAAATTAGCCAGGCATGGTGGCAGGTGCCTGTAATCTCAGCTAGTCAGGAGGTTGAGGCAGGAGGATTGCGAAACCCGGGAGGTGGAGGTTGCAGTTAGATCATGCCTCTGCACTCCGTCACAGGCTGACAACAGTGAGACTCCATCTCAAAAAAAAAAAGAGAGAGTGAAAAGAAAGAATATTCAAATAGGAAGAGAGGAAGTCAAATTGTCTCTGTTTGCAGATGACATGATTGTATATTTAGAAAACCCTGTCATCTCAGCCCAAAATCTCCTTAAGCTGATAAGCAACTTCAGCAAAGTCTCAGGATACAAAACCAATGTACAAAATGCACAAGTATTACTATACACTAATAATAGACAAACAGACCCAAATTCACAATGGCTACAAAGAGAATAAAATACCTTGGAATACAACTTACAAGGTATATGAAGGACATCTTCTAGGAGAACTACAAACCACTGCTCAAAGAAATAAGAGAGGACACAAGCAAATGGAAAAACATTTCCTGCTTATGGATAGGAAGAATCAATATCGTGAAAATGGTCATACTGCCCAGCGTAATCTGTAGATTCAATGTTATCCCCATCAAGCTACTGTTGACTTTCTTCACAGAATTAGAGAAAACTACTTTAAATTTTATATGGAACCAAAAAAGTGCCTGAATAGCCAAGACAATCCTAAGCAAAAAGAACAAAGCCAGAGGCATCATGCTACCCAACTTCAAACTATACTACAAGGCTACAGTAACCAAAACAGCATGGTACTGGTACCAGAACAGTTATGTAGACCAATGGAACAGAACAGAGGCCCTCAGAAATCATGCCACACATCTACAACCATTTGCTCTTTGACAAACCTGACAAAAACTATCAATGGGGAAAGGATTCCCTATTTAATAAATGGTGTTGGGAACAGTGGCTAGCCATATGCAGAAAGCTGAAATTGAATCCCTTCCTTACACCTTATACAAAAATTAACACAAGATGGAATAAAGACTTAAATGTAAAACCTAACACCATAAAATCCCTAGAAGAAAACCTAGGTAATACCTTTCAGGACATAGGCATGAGCAAAGACTTCATGACTAAGACACCAAAAGCAATGGCAAGAAAAGCCAAAACTGACAAATGGGATCTAATTAAACTAAAGAGCTTCTGCACAGCAAAAGAAACTATCATCAGAGGAAACAGGCAACCTACAGAATGGGAGAAAATATTTGCAATCTATCCATCTGACAAAGGGTTAATATCCAGAATCTACAAAGGACTTAAACAAATATACAAGAAAAAAAATCTCCATCAAAAAGTGGGTGAAGGATATGAACAGACACTTCTCAAAAGAAGACATTTATGTGGCCAAAAACCATAAAAAAAAAAAAAAGCTTGTCATCACTTGGCATTAGAAAAATGCAAATTGAAACCACAATGAGATACTATCTCACGTCAGTTAGAATGGCGATCATTAAAAAGTAAGGAAACAGATGCTGGAGAGGATGTGGAGAAATAGGAATGCTTTTACACTGTTGATGGGAGTGTAAATTAGTTCAATCATTGTGGAAGACAGTGTGGTGATTCCTCAGGGATCTAAAACCAGAAATACCATTTGACTCACCAATACCATCACTGGGTATATACCCAAAGGATTAGAAATAATTCTATTGTAAAGACACATGCACAGACATGTTTATTGCAGCACTATTCACAATAGCAAAGACTTGGAACCAACCCAAATGCCCATCAATGATAGACCAAATAAAGAAAGTGGGGCACATATACACCATGGAATACTATGCAACCATAAAAAAAGAATGAGTTCATGTCCTTTGCAGGGACATGGATGAAGCTGGAAACCATCATTCTCAGCAAAGTAACACAGAAACAGAAAACCAAACATTGCATGTTCTCTTTCATAAGTGGGAGTTGAAGAATTAGAACACATGGGCACAGGGAGGGGAACATCACACACCAGGGCCTGTCAGGGGGTTGGGGACTAGGAGAGGGATAGCATTAGGAGAAATACCTAATGTAGATAATAGGTTGATGAGTGTAGCAAACCACCATGGCATGTGTATACCTATGTAACAAACCTGTACGTTCTGCACATGTATCCCAGAACCGAAAATATAATAATAACTTTAAAAACCCTAGAAAAGAAAAAAAAGATATGAAACCTAAATATAGGATCTTCCTATTTTAAATAATTAAAGCCTAAAAAACCCACTATTGAAAATCCCCCAGTGAGCCAAATTTATATGTGATTACTGCAACCTTAATGTTTCTGCTCCTTTCGGAATTAAAAACAAATTCCCAAGTTACAACATGTAGCACAGGACACCTTACTGAGCCCTCAGCACAGAGAGTCCCCAAACTCTGTTACACTCTCTGCTCTTAGAGGAAAACTGAAGGAGAACCTATCCAGACTATCCACAGCAAAGAAAAAATAATAGACAAAATCTTGAGAAATATCTTCCAATGAATATGACAGGAGGCAGGGAAATGCTGGCTTGAAGAGAGTGGTTCTCCAGCAAAGGCCCCACCCACAACCCTGGGCTTGCATTCCTAAATGAGAACTTCACATCTCTGGTTTTGTGCCCAAATGTTGCTTTTTCCAAAACCACCCTGGCCCACCATGCCCCCATCCTGTACCCATAAAAAACCCAAACTCCACTAGCAGAGGAACAGAGCAGCATGGCAGATAAAGAGAAGGAAGAAGCATCTGAACATTGAAGAGGCCACTGGATGGTTGGAGAGGAGTTTGGCCAGGGATGGCCAGATGCCAGGGGAAGATTATCTTCCCACTCTTCTCCCTTTCCAGCTCCCCATCCCACTGAGAGCCATTTTCATCACTCAATTAAACCTCCACATGTGCCGTCTTTCAAGTCGGTGTGACCTAATTTGTCCTGAACACAGGACAAGGACACAGTTACCAAGAGGAAAGGGTGTAATAGGCTGTCACCCTGACTCTCCACTGAGCTGGTTAACACTTAGCCATCCAGAGATGGCAACTGCTACAAGAGCATTAATTGTAACACACCCCTAGAAGCTACCACGGGGCCAGAGCCCAAAAGTCCTCGCCCCAGCATCTCCTCTCTCATTCTCACAATGAATTTGAAAACTTTTTCCTGAAAACAATGGACCTTTTCCCAGTTTAAAAAATATATATATATATAAATATGTATATGTAACTTATCAAAATGACACAGATAGAAATAGAAAGCTTGAATGGTTCTGTAAATGTAAAAAACATTTAGTCATTATTTTAAAATCTAAATACAAACATCAACATATTACAGGTAGTTAGGTATGAGTGAGGCAGGAGAGGGCTCTACCCCCAGCCACTAGAAATGCCAGGTTCAACAATTATCACATTGCCTGTCTAAAAATGATAATTCAGCAGTGGTAGGGAGAGGCCATTTCCTGATGGTCCACACCTTTTAACATCAAAATGTTAATATAGGCCCCAAGGAGAAGCAACTTCCTGGGCATGCATGTTAAGGGACAAAAATAGTGAAGTATAGTCTTCTGGGGGCACATTCCACCCTAAGGGAAGAATGTCTCAGATGAGCATGCTTCTAACTCCCTAAACACACTGCACGTGCTCAATTCCAAAGGGTAAGGAAGGCACTGGGCATGCAGAAAGCCCACCCTAAGGGAAGAATTATGGGAAAGAGGCAAGCTTATCAAAGTCCTGGGATCACGATTATATGGGGCACTTGACCTTCTCTCTTTAACTTTCATGTGCCTACTTGGGTCTTTTCCAAGCTCATCTTCCTTTCTTTCCTGTTCTAATGCCTTTTAAAATAAACTTGCATTCCTGTTCTAGAACTTGCCTGTGTTCCTTTTTTTGCTTTATGCCTCTCAGTCAAATTCTTTCTTCTGAGGAAGCAAGGACCAAAGTTGCTATAGATCCTTAAGGCTAGGCCACGGGTAACTTGGGGTAACTTGGATCTCTTCTGCCATTAACAAACACATACCAGGCTTAAAATGTTGTGCAGGCTTCTTTTCCTGACAACATTCAAGAAGCAGGTAGTCTCCATTTTATGTAAAATACTTCCAGCATAAAAAGTGTTTAAGTGTTGTGTATATGGGTATTTGTTATACTTTTGCTTTTTTGTACATTTGGAATACTTTCTTATTTAAAGTTTTAAAAAATAAAGTGTATAAACAAGAAACGGCGAGGAGCTTCTCAGGGAAGAGATTAGTTATGCAAGGCCAGAGAAGGAGGCAAGAAAGCATAGGACTGGGTGAAGGAGATGGAAGAATAAATGAGCACAGGTGGACTTTGGAGTCAGAGAATGGAGCTAGAAACTGAGGAGAGATCCTTTTAGGACTGGCTCCAAGGATCATTTACATTCCAAAGAAAACTATTCACAACTTAATCTCTGCTGCCTAATCCAATCATCCTCCCTAGCAATTATTTATTTTTTTTCCTTAATAGAATTCCTCTTCTACCTGCTCTCATAACCTGTTTACCAGAATCCAAGGCCCATTCTTTCTGTAACTTCAAAATGGCATATAAGTTTCTATACCTCATTGGGAAGTTGGGTCTTCATTCTGAAGGCTCCTGTGTGAACACATTAAATAAATTTGTATGTCTTTTCTCCTATATATCAATCTGCCTTATGTCAGTGATTTTTAACAAACCTTTAGGGGACTAAGAGTCTTGACCCCCACAGATGTGGTATCATGTTAAGATTGTCCTAAACACCATCCACAAGGAGGCCAAGCTTTATTTAAGTTGCATATGTATATTTACATTCCTCAATAGTATCTGACCACCCAGAGAAAAGAACCATCAGCATACAAGAGGCCAGATCAAATTGGCCAGATCAAAGCATATAAAAACAGAATGGTTTGCCTTTTGACCACAGTCAAAATCACAGAAGCTTACCTGCTCTTATAAATTCACAAAGGAAGACAAAACTTGCAAAAAATGTAAATCCTCAAGCTTATGGTTATTCCTCCTCAAGACCTGAAGAAACTGGTGAGCCAACTTTTCAAATGTTACGATTTAGCTTTCCCTTCTACCAGCAGCCAGAGCTCTAGCGCTCCCAATAGTCAGCCTTTGAATACATGAGAGAAAAAAGAATGTGCCGAGAGAATGTTTTTCTTGGACCTCCTTGAGGGCAGGAATTCTGTAAATGTTTAATGTCATAAGCCCCTAATGAATGAAATAAAATCACTGCAAATCAACTTTTCAGTATAGCCACTACTCTTCTGGGTATGGAAGCCAAGGGTATGCCTGAAAGATGATGGGCTGGGTTCATTACATCTTGGCATCAAGTGAGACTAGCCTCCAGAAAATAAGCTCTTAGAAACCTATGTTCCATCTTTGCTAATAAAATAAGCCTGTTACAGAGTATTAGACTTTCATTAGAGAGTGGGAGGAAGAGATGGACCATTCCGGGAAAATAGTTACTTCAGAATTTTTAAAAAAGCAACAGATAGTATAACTTAGCAGTATTCAAAGCCTAAAAAGATTAGCTTAGCTGTTTTCAAATGGCAAGAAAAAATGGCATGCATGCAAAGCGTATCTAAAGTGCTGTAACTACAACAAAATGAAATTCTCTGGGCAGCGATTACATAACTTACCTAGACTTGCCTTGAACTGGTGCAGTGAAAATTGCATAAACAAAAACCGGCTGTATGAGCATCAGCTATTGTGTTATGATTTTACCCCACTAATTTATTCTCCCTGGTCCTGACCTGGATGATAACAGCTAATAATAGCTTAAAAAAACAAAACAAACAAAAAAAAACACCTTACCATTTTAGGTATTTCTTGTCTTTTGGATTTCATTCCAATGCTTTCACAAGGAGCTGCATTGGTCATGAACTGCTTACATTTTCTTATACCTACAACAATTTTTAAGCAGAAAAAAATTGCTTGTGGGAATTCTAATCCTTCCATTATAGAAATAATTAAGCTCTTTTATTTGCAAGAGGAAAATCTTTTGGGAATGTAGAAAAA